>NC_050196.1:3661296-3721296 GCF_008315115.2 Sander lucioperca | reverse complement strand
CACCAGCACTTTTGCACTTCGCACTTTGTTGATCTCATGTTTATGTTGATTTGATTTTATTTTATGTTGATTTTAGAATGTTTTTTTTCTGTTATATGTTCATGTTGTTAGGCAACAGATTGTAGCACTATGTCCAAGACAAATTTACCCTCGGGGACAATAAAGTGTATTCTATTCTATTCTATGGCCACTGCCGGAGTCTGAGATGACGGAGAAACAACAGAAAATCCTCCTGCTTCTCTGAAGTCACCGGTGCAGCAACATTTTGCCTCCCCCGTGACCTGAGGGAGTTATGTAGCCGAAATATACAACAAAGCATCTGGGCTTGACAGGACTTTGTGGTGCCTTTTTGGTACACTCGCTAATGGTTGGGAATTTCTGCTCATTCACAGATTGTGTGATGAAAATGGTTCAATATTTTTTATGAGATTTATTTGTTTACCTGGCGCTTAAGAAAACAACAACATCGGTATCAACATGGGCCAAATAAAAAATTCTACATGTTGTATCGGCTTAGAAATGTGCAATCGGTGCATCCCTAGTTATTTATTTGTCCTTTAGAACGTAATCACTGCAAAACAATCATAAAATAGGCTTTATTTCTCTCAAATGTACAGTGACAATTTTAAAGTAGCTACAAAACATTAGTTTTAGTCAGTGGTGTAGTCTACGTGATATGCAGGTATATGCAGTATACCCACTAAGAAATCTCCAGGATCTCCATATACCCACTTAAAAATGCGCAATGACATGTAACAACATACTTTGCATTATTATTTTTTTTCTTCGCATAGGCTAATTAAAGGTATTTCCACTGTAGATTGCTGCATAAGTGTGTCAGAATGCAGGAAATGAAGTCTTTGACGCTCAAAATTTTCCTGGGGGAGGACACCCAGACCCCCAACTATGATATGGCCCCCCCCATCCTGGCCCATGCATATACAGTACAGTATACCTACTACAATACATTAGACTACATCACTGGTTTTAGTGGTAGAGGCTACAGCTGGACTGGAGTAGCATGTGATGTTAGCTGTCCCCTGAACATGAC
This sequence comes from Sander lucioperca, assembly GCF_008315115.2. NCBI lineage: Eukaryota > Metazoa > Chordata > Actinopteri > Perciformes > Percidae > Sander > Sander lucioperca. The sequence goes on along the minus strand of NC_050196.1, from coordinate 3,720,245 downwards.
GTGTAAACTGCCCTGCCCATTTCGAGCACGTAATGTGATAGTTATGCACGGCTCCTGTGCTGTGACCCATGTCATTTCTGAATTGTCATGATACAGCAAACTGGCTTGGTTTGAATTCCCAAAAGAAGGATTGATCACAGTTCGGATAATCAGGGCCAAACCTAGGTCATTGGTGTGAGAGAGTATGAGTGAGGCAATCAGGGTTGCTTTTAGTGGCAGATTTCAAACTAGTGTCAAAAATGTTATCTAGAAAAAAATCTGAAAATGTGTTTAATTCCTCTTCCAACATAGAGATGTAGAGATGTATACACAATTGTTTCTGCCTCTGGCATGGTGCCTGTTATGTCGGGCTTCCACATGGCCTGGTAATTAAAATACATGTTGAAACTGTATGATGCAATTCAAAGTCAACAAAGCAATTTTTCAAAGTCACCAAAGTAACAATTTGCTCTGCTTGTGTGTCTGTGTGTGCCAGAGAGTGTCTTACCTGCTACGTGCTGCCGGTGTGCGTCATGATAGCAACAGGACGCTGCAGGCACAGGTACCCTTCCTCTCCTAACAAGAAGTACCCAGCTGGTGGACATAGAGCCTGCTGATACATAGGTGATCTTCTTAGGACCAGTGCATCATGTATGTACTGATCCTGGGTTACCAATATAAACATCTAGAAATGCACCCTTGGCATCACAGATGCCCTGCAGTAGAACAGATGGAAAAAGTTTTCTATTTAAGTAACATTTCTTCTGTGGCTCTGTAGGAGGAACGATCCTGATGTGGCACCCATCAATGGCACCGGCAGCACAGCGGAATGCCTCAAGGCCAGCAAGACGATCAAAGCCGGCCCCCACCTCCTCCATCTCTCCTGGTTTTGGGAAATGCATCACCCTGTGGAGGATGGTAATCGTTTCCCCGACAACATTGTTGACGGTCCAGCACACAGTGGAAAGTGGCATGCAGTTACCCTGTATGCAGCTCCACAGGCAAGCCAGTAGACTGTGACCAGCACTTTAAACTCTTTCTGGGGGGGCTTTCTGTCTGGGGAAGATCAGGAGCAGCATGTTGATGCTGTCCCTTGATAGCCTGAAGGCTGGTCTTAAGTCAGCTCCGGAAAAGAATGTGGATAGGAACGCCAACATCAACTTGTGTATACCTTTTTAAGGGTATCTAGTTCTGTTTAAATATATATATTTTAAGGTTTATTTTACATAGTTTATTAATAGTTATATTTCTTATGTATTTCTTGTTTTATTAAATATAAATTACAACGTAAATATCAATTTTGTGGTAGGAATTTTTGACGTCTACCAGAATTGAATTTCCCTCTACCATCAGACTCGTTTGGTCAGGTGCTTGCTTATACTTGGGGAGGTTTCGATCACTTTCATTGCTTGATGAAGATCACACCTATCTTCCCAGGATCTGAGTCAAAACGTATTGTAGCATGATCAGTGAAGTGTGCTTGTGTTGAGGTCTGTCCTGGTTAATGATTAACGATGTATGTGCAACTAGATTGCACCGTCAGACTGAGAATCAACCTCTTGTTGTTTGAGAATCAAGGAGACAAACTGCCGGTAGGCCTATGTATGTAGAATGTAGGCTAATCCAGTTTAATTAAAATATATAAAGTATATCAAACCATGCCAGTTTATTTAGGTAGACCTACATCAAGTCAATGTGGTAAAACAACAGCCTTCTAAATGCCAGATATGATACGGGATTTGTTAAACAAAAAATGCAGGTTTTCATAACAAAATACGTTGTCTTGTGTAGATAGTAAGAGTACGCAGCTTTAAGCCTTAAAATAATTAGGGGTGAGTTATAAAAAAACAATCAAACCCTGTACAGTTGTTATGAAGGGGGAAATTAACTAGAGACTCAAACTGTTCTTTGTACCAGGCCGTTTATTTATTAATTTCTGCTGTAACTGTTTTAACATGGGAGTCTATGGGGATTGACTCACCACAAGCGGCCACTCGAGGAACAGCAGTTAAGCCGCGGAGCTGCTGCTTTAACAACACACACATGACAAACATCTTTTTTAGCATCTTACTGATATATTACGCATTCATTAAAAACACTTAATGTGACACAAGCTAGTAAATTCAGGACAGTAACTTAACTTTATGTAAGCCTAAAAGTAGGATTAACAGGACCTCTTGTGATATAAAATTAAACATGTTCATAACATCACAATACTGTAAAAGACCTTTTCCATCTGTGAAATGTTATTCCATGTTACTAAGTTAGGTATTTGTTTCGCATGAACATCCAAAAGCACCACATAAGTCACACAAAAGTCTGTCTTTTTCAGTGAGTCTGTATGGGCAAGCTGGTCAGATGTCCATGTAAAAATGGCAGCGGCACAGACACATCTCACACAGCCGGAGGCGGTATCTAAGAGTATATCTATGCCGTTGGATGAACAACAGTGAGGGGAGTGTTGCATTTGGGTCTGGCATCGTAAGCATGTGTTGCGTTCAATGTTGTTGTAAAATCCCCTTCTGCCATCCAGTGCTTCTTCTTTTTGTCATTAACAGCAAATACCTAATGAAACAAGTTGTTGTTATAAGTTATTATTACATTTTAAATAAATAATTTAAATTTAACCATATGGCCTTAGCAAAACTTTTGCACCGTTTATATGAATTAAGGAATATTTTTCAGTCATTTCCTTCTGTTCAAAAATATTATCTTGAACTTATAATCGTGAATCGTATCATTACATCCCTAAGTGCCATATAGGCATGTTAATCACTTTGGAAGGTTTAGTGAGCTAAGCTAACGTTACCAGTTATTCTACAGTAAATCAAGCTTCACTACACTGAAGCTAATGTTAGCCTCCAAATAAATGAAGCAAGCAAAAAAAAACAACTTTATTCTTATTTATCACATACACAGTACAATGTAGCGAAATTGTATTCCTGCCATTTAACCCATCCTAGTATTAGGGCAGTTGACAGCTTTATACACAATTGTTAACCTCGTTCATGAAATTGGTGGTGTCATGTAGGGGCAGTCTTGTATAAAGTACTCAAAAGCAATACTTGAGTAAAAGTACAAGTATCTTCCCAGAAAATGACTTTGGTAGAAGTTAAAGTCTCCTTTTAGAATATTACTTGAGTAAAAGTCTTAAAGTATCTGATATTTACAGTACTTAAGTATTCATAGCAATTTTCTGATATTAAATGTACTTAAGTAGAAGTAAAAGTAAAAGTAAAAAAAAACTTTGATTATGAACTTTATGGCCAAAGGTGTGTAATGTTATCTTCATCACCACTGTCGTCGGGGTGATCATCGTCTGTTACCATGGCGGCAGAGCCTGCAGCAGGTGCTTCCATGACACTATCAGCCATTATGCTTCCTCCTCTTCTTCTTTAGTTTTGGCCTATTTTTTTTTTTTTTGCCACTTGGCCACAAACAGGCATCACGTCGCCAACTGGAATGGAGTGTACATTATCTTGGCAATTTAGGAGCAATGATTCGCCAAACTTCCTTTTTTTCAGTGTAATAAATTTCTTCTGATTATATTTTGTAGTAACGAGTAACTAAGATGCTTAGGGGAGATGTAGTGGAGTAAAAGTATACATTTTATTTAGGAAATGTAGTGGAGTAAAAGTAAAAGTTTCCGGAAATATAAATAACGAACGAAGTACAGATACGTGAAAATTCTACTTAAGTACAGTAGTGAAGTATTTGTACTTTGTTACATTACAACACTGTGTAGGGGCGTTGGTTCGCTTTGTGACGTTACCGTACACCTTTATTTTACCTGACCCTATAGACCTGTTTCCCAACCTTGACTGGAAATTGACCCACACCCAAGCCCAACCTTACACTACGCCGTTGTAATGTAAGGTTGAGGCGTGCATATCTGATCTTTGGAAGGACTTCAACAATTTGTTCTGGCCAACACTATTTGGACTGTACTCAAAACCTAGTTTTACAAATAGCTAGACGTAAAGAGTGTGTCAAAAGGACAGTGTGTTTAAATCCAGTTGGTAGGTATTGGTCATAGATAGTTTTTTGCAGGGTCTTATAAAGTCTTAAATTAGCTAAGCTAAAGTATTGTGTCTAGGTCTTAAATAATTTTAAACAGGTCTTAATTTCCCTACGTCCATGTAACACTACCTCTAATGCTCATTGAAATGCTCCTGCAGCGCTTTGGAATGTTTTTTTTAATTCGTTGGTGTTGTAGTTCTTTCTTTCGCTAGTGCAAATATAATTCATTGTATTACAACTACAAATGAGACCAACATGCAACCTAAATTGCAGCCGATCAGCTTTCGTGTTATTGGTGCGAGTCTCTTTCGGATTGTACCACAGACATAAAACTGATTTTATTCTGTGCGAGTTACGATACTTGGCTTGAAAAAATGAATTTAGGGCAAAATCCAGTTGCTTACAACGTATTTGAAGCCTACTGCTACTTATGCGAGCGAGAAAGCAAATAAAATGGAAACAGTGTACAGGCACTAGAATCACATGCAGAAAGCGAGAAACAGCTAATAGCTGTGAAGGGTCTCCAGCAAACTACAGCCATCAGCCAGTTTTGCAGAGTATCTGGTGGCTCCAGCCCTGGCCCCAGCACTAGCTCCACACTACCTAGGTGAGAACCACACAGCAGCTTCACAACTCCTCGGTTCCTCCTCCCACGATTTCCTTGCGTCTCTCCCACGACACCCTCGTGGGAGATACTAAGACGCGAGGAAAGGAGGCAAATGGAGGAGTTGGGGATGCAATTTAAGGAAACTGAGATGCACTAATAGAACCCCCAGTTGCTCCCTGGATGCTATGCGGCTGTCCATGGCTCCTAATGCTTAGGATGGGTTAAATGCAGAGATGGAATTTTACTACATTGTGTGTGACAAATAATAAAGTTTCTTCATCTAGAAGAACTGTAACTTAACAAGGACATGAGAATACAATGCAGGAATAAGTTCTAGAATGTTAATTGCAGTTTTTGAATGTTAAGTGTAGTTCTAGAATGATAGGCTGGAGTTCTAGAATTTTAAGATAAAGTTTAAGAGTGTAACTTTAATATTCCATAATGTTAAAGGGGTGGTTCAAAATTTTGGATGTAGGACCTCATTTCCAAGTTAGCCAGTGTGTTATTTATCAGTGGAGACCGTTTTCAACACATTTTCTATCCATTCCTTCCAGTTGCAGAGTTCACTGGTGCTAGGCTAGCGCAAGTCAACAGCTAGTCTGCCACTAAAAACAAACAGTCTTACCCACTCCACAGTACAGGGAAATAAATAATAACGCCAGACTATCGATGTAAATGTCTGTGTTGATAGAATAACGTTAGAAATTAAACTACCCTTGCATCTCAATGATCGCATTACATTTTGAGGGACTAGTTTCTCTGCAGCGGCGGAATTTTACTTTGCTCTGGTTAGTTGTACTGCGCCGAAAAGTAAACAGAGAAGCGCACTCCAGTCGGGACACCTAGTGGTAGCCTAGTACATTGGTATTGAAGCATTGGATTGGAAACTAAGTACTAGGCAACATGGTGTTTCAGTGTGCATTTAGAAATTGTAAAAATAAACCAAACAGATGGGCACCACAAAGTTTCCACAAATTTCCATTGGGAGATCCAGAAAGGAACCAACGGTGGGTTCTTGCTTCTGGCTTGGACATCAAGACGGAGACTCTACTCAAGTGGCAAATGTGTAGTGATCATTTTAGACCAGATGACTTTGAAAACCCCCGCAATCTAAAGGACCACGAGTCACTGACAACGAATGCGGTTCCATCCGTCTTTCCAGATGCACCAACAGCTACTGATGAACAGGTAATAACTTTTGGTAGGCTACTCTAGCTAATAAACGTTAGCTCATAACGTTAGCCTAGCTGCTACTGATAGATTGAGACTGACAACGTTAGTGGACATGATGTTACAGTTCAATGCATTGTGGACAGTGACAACGTTACGACTCTTGGTAGATACCTGGAGCTAACCGCTAACTTTAGGTAACTGCTGACAGAAAAGTCATGTAAGCTCGGACAGTTTACATGCAAATTGCAGCGGCAGGTAAATAAACTTGTGTGATTGTCATGGAAACCGGCTTTCTCAGTAGCCTAGGTAATATCACTCCGCCGCTGCTGTAGCCTATGCTACCAACTACAGGGATCAAAGTATAACTATTGCAATGCGATGCAAGGGTAGTTTTATTTCTAATATTATTCTATCAACACAGACATTTACATCGATAGTCTGGTGTTATAATTTATTTGCCTCGGGTGTACTATGGAGTGGGTAAGACTGTTTTTAGTGGCAGGCTAGCAGTTACTGTTGACTTGCGCTAGCCTAGCACCAGTGAACTCTGCAATTGGAAGGACTGGATGAAAAGTGTTGAAAACGGTCTCCACTGATAAATAACACACTGGCTAACTTGGAAATGAGGTCCTATGTCCAAAATTCTGAACCACCCCTTTAACTTACAGTTTAAGAATGTTTGTGGGATGGAGGAGGGGAAAAATTGGTCAGACATGGTAGGAAAGATAGGCAGAGACTAGAGTACTGGAGACTAAGAGGACTGAGATTATAAGAAAAGGTTGTAATCATCAAAGCAGTGATTTTGCCTCTGCTTTTACTCATCAGCTCAAGTTGCACTTCTAGAATGTTAAGCTGCAGTTCTGGAATGTTACATTGCGGTTCTAGAATTTTAAGATACGTTCAAGAGTGTAACTTTAACATTCTAAAACATGAAGTTGTAGTTCTACAATGTTGAAGTACTAAAATTTGAACATTGTTCTATAATGTTAATTATAGTTAAGAATGTTAAGTTGTATTTCTAGAATGTGGTTACAGTTGTAGAATGTTAATTACAGTTCTAGAATGTTAATTATAGTTCAAGAATATTAATTGCAGTTTTTGAATGTTAAGTGTAGTACTAGAATGATAGGCTGAAGTTATAGCATTTTAAGATGCGGTTCAAGAGTGTCACATTAACATTCTAAAATATTAAGTTGTAGTTCTGCAATGTTAGGTTGAAGTACTAACATTTTAACATGCCGTTATAGAATGTTAATTATAGTTTAGAATGTTAAATTGTATTTCTAGAATGTTATCACAGTTCTAGAGTTAATTACAGTTATAGAATGTTAAGGTGTAGTTCTAAATTCTTCTAATTCTAGAATTTTAAGATGCATTGTCACCAGAATTTAGTCTAATCTGATCAACAGAAGGTCAGCGTAGGACATGAGAATACAATGCAGCAACTGACTGTTAATTTGCAGGGATTCTTATACTGGGATCGAACTGCCAATCTTGTGGTTGAGAGCTGATCTGCTCTACCACAGCCACTGTGCTTAACTCAGACATTCCCCGCTCAAAAACACCACCGGCCAAAGTTGGTCTCGAACCCACGACCCTGAAATTAAGAGTCTAGTGTAACTTTGACATTCTAAAATATTAGGTTGTAGTTCTACAATGTTAGGTTGAAGTACTAACATTTTAAAATGCCCTTCTAGAAATGTAATTACAGTTTAGAATGTTAAATTGTATTTCTAGAATGTTATCACAGTTCTAGAATGTTAATTACAGTTCTAGAATATAAGGTTGTAGTTCTAAAATCTGTAAAGTTTTAGACTTTAGTCTAATCTGATCAGCAGAGGGTCAGCATAGCACATGAGAATACAATGCAGCAATGTTCTAGACTGTTATTTTGCAGGGATTCTTATACTGGGATCGAACTGCCATTCTTGCAGTTGAGAGCTGATCCGCTCTACCACAGCCACTGTGCTTATCTCAGACATTTCCCCTCTCAAAAACAACACCGCCCAACATGGGGCTCGAACCCACGACCCTGAGATTAAGAGTCTCATGCTCTACTGACTGAAATAGCCAGGCTATCTTGTGTGCTAAGTTGCAATTCTAGAATGTTTAGTTGCGGTTCAAAAATGTTAACTACAGTGACAGAATGTTAAGTTGTAGATTTACAATGTTAAGTTGAAGTTTTTGAATGTTAAAGTGTAGTTCTAGAATGATTGGCTGAAGTTCTAGAATTTTAAGATGCAGTACAAGAGTATAACTTTAATATTCTAGAATGTTAAGTTACAGTTGAAGAATGTTTGTGGGATGGATGTGGGAAAAAATTGGTCAGACATGGTAGGGAAAGATAGGCATAGACTAGGGTACTGGAGACTAAGAGGACTGAGATTACATGTAAAGGTTGTAATCATCAAAGCAGTGATTTTACCGGTCTGTGGTGTTTTTTGCCCCCAACGTCTCCTCCCTGGCAGCGCGGCAATGGTTATGTTTAGGGTTAAGCTTAGGGTTAGCTGCCTGGAAGGCGCCGTTGGAGGAAAAAAAACACCATCGAGCGATTTTACCTCTGCTTTTACTCATCAGCTCAAGTTGCAGTTCTAGAATGTTAAACTGCAGTTCTGGAATGTTACGTTGAGGTTCTAGAATTTTAAGATGCGGTTCAAGAGTGTAACTTTAACATTCTAAAACATGAAGTTGTAGTCCTACAATGTTGAAGTACTAAAATTTGAACATGCTGTTCTAGAATGTTAATTATAGTTTAGAATGTTAAGTTGTATTTCTAGAATGTTATCACAGTTCTAGAATGTTAATTACAGTTCTAGAATATTAACTTGTAGTTCTAGAATATTAATTGCAATTTTTGAATGTTAAGTGTAGTTCAAGAATGATAGGCTGAAGTTGTAGAATTTTAAGATGCGGTACAAGAGTGTAACTTTGACATTCTAAAATATTAGGTTGTAGTTCTACAATGTTAGGTTGAAGTACTAACATTTTAAAATGCCCTTCTAGAAATGTAATTACAGTTTAGAATGTTAAATTGTATTTCTAGAATGTTATCACAGTTCTAGAATGTTAATTACAGTTCTAGAATATAAAGTTGTAGTTCTAAAATCTGTAAAGTTATAGACTTTAGTCTAATCTGATCAGCATAGCACATGAGAATACAATGCAGCAATGTTCTAGACTGTTAATTTGCGGGGATTCTTATACTGGGACCGAACTGCCAATCTTGCAGTTGAGAGCTGATCCGCTCTACCACAGCCACTGTGCTTATCTCAGACATTTCCCCTCTCAAAAACACCACCCCCCAACGTGGGGCTCGAACCCACGACCCTGAGATTAAGAGTCTCATGCTCTACCGACTGAGCTAGCCGGGCTAGCTTGTGTGCTAAGTTGCAATTCTAGAATGTTTAGTTGCGGTTCAAAAATGTTAACTACAGTGACAGAATGTTAAGTTGTAGATTTACAATGTTAAGTTGAAGTTTTGGAATTTAACACACTGTTCTAGAATGTGAATTACAGTTCTAGAATGTTAAATTGCAGTCCTAGAATATTAATTGCAGTTTTTGAATGTTAAAGTGTAGTTCTAGAATGATTGGCTGAAGTTCTAGAATTTTAAGATGCAGTACAAGAGTATAACTTTAATATTCCAGAATGTTAAGTTACAGTTGAAGAATGTTTGTGGGATGGATGTGGGAAAAAATTGGTCAGACATGGTAGGGAAAGATAGGCATAGACTAGGGTACTGGAGACTAAGAGGACTGAGATTACATGTAAAGGTTGTAATCATCAAAGCAGTGATTTTACCGGTCTGTGGTGTTTTTTGCCCCCAACGTCTCCTCCCTGGCAGCGCGGCAATGGTTATGTTTAGGGTTAAGCTTAGGGTTAGCTGCCTGGAAGGCGCCGTTGGAGGAAAAAAAACACCATCGAGCGATTTTACCTCTGCTTTTACTCATCAGCTCAAGTTGCAGTTCTAGAATGTTAAACTGCAGTTCTGGAATGTTACGTTGAGGTTCTAGAATTTTAAGATGCGGTTCAAGAGTGTAACTTTAACATTCTAAAACATGAAGTTGTAGTCCTACAATGTTGAAGTACTAAAATTTGAACATGCTGTTCTAGAATGTTAATTATAGTTTAGAATGTTAAGTTGTATTTCTAGAATGTTATCACAGTTCTAGAATGTTAATTACAGTTCTAGAATATTAACTTGTAGTTCTAGAATATTAATTGCAATTTTTGAATGTTAAGTGTAGTTCAAGAATGATAGGCTGAAGTTGTAGAATTTTAAGATGCGGTACAAGAGTGTAACTTGACATTCTAAAATATTAGGTTGTAGTTCTACAATGTTAGGTTGAAGTACTAACATTTTAAAATGCCCTTCTAGAAATGTAATTACAGTTTAGAATGTTAAATTGTATTTCTAGAATGTTATCACAGTTCTAGAATGTTAATTACAGTTCTAGAATATAAAGTTGTAGTTCTAAAATCTGTAAAGTTATAGACTTTAGTCTAATCTGATCAGCAGGGATCAGCATAGCACATGAGAATACAATGCAGCAATGTTCTAGACTGTTAATTTGCGGGGATTCTTATACTGGGACCGAACTGCCAATCTTGCAGTTGAGAGCTGATCCGCTCTACCACAGCCACTGTGCTTATCTCAGACATTTCCCCTCTCAAAAACACCACCCCCCAACGTGGGGCTCGAACCCACGACCCTGAGATTAAGAGTCTCATGCTCTACCGACTGAGCTAGCCGGGCTAGCTTGTGTGCTAAGTTGCAATTCTAGAATGTTTAGTTGCGGTTCAAAAATGTTAACTACAGTGACAGAATGTTAAGTTGTAGATTTACAATGTTAAGTTGAAGTTTTGGAATTTAACACACTGTTCTAGAATGTGAATTACAGTTCTAGAATGTTAAATTGCAGTCCTAGAATATTAATTGCAGTTTTTGAATGTTAAAGTGTAGTTCTAGAATGATTGGCTGAAGTTCTAGAATTTTAAGATGCAGTACAAGAGTATAACTTTAATATTCCAGAATGTTAAGTTACAGTTGAAGAATGTTTGTGGGATGGATGTGGGAAAAAATTGGTCAGACATGGTAGGGAAAGATAGGCATAGACTAGGGTACTGGAGACTAAGAGGACTGAGATTACATGTAAAGGTTGTAATCATCAAAGCAGTGATTTTACCGGTCTGTGGTGTTTTTTGCCCCCAACGTCTCCTCCCTGGCAGCGCGGCAATGGTTATGTTTAGGGTTAAGCTTAGGGTTAGCTGCCTGGAAGGCGCCGTTGGAGGAAAAAAAAAACCATCGAGCGATTTTACCTATGCTTTTACTCATCAGCTCAAGTTGCAGTTCTAGAATGTTAAACTGCAGTTCTGGAATGTTACGTTGAGGTTCTAGAATTTTAAGATGCGGTTCAAGAGTGTAACTTTAACATTCTAAAACATGAAGTTGTAGTCCTACAATGTTGAAGTACTAAAATTTTTACATGCTGTTCTAGAATGTTAATTATAGTTTAGAATGTTAAGTTGTATTTCTAGAATGTTATCACAGTTCTAGAATGTTAATTACAGTTCTAGAATATTAACTTGTAGTTCTAGAATATTAATTGCAATTTTTGAATGTTAAGTGTAGTTCAAGAATGATAGGCTGAAGTTGTAGAATTTTAAGATGCGGTACAAGAGTGTAACTTTGACATTCTAAAATATTAGGTTGTAGTTCTACAATGTTAGGTTGAAGTACTAACATTTTAAAATGCCCTTCTAGAAATGTAATTACAGTTTAGAATGTTAAATTGTATTTCTAGAATGTTATCACAGTTCTAGAATGTTAATTACAGTTCTAGAATATAAAGTTGTAGTTCTAAAATCTGTAAAGTTTTAGACTTTAGTCTAATCTGATCAGCAGAGGGTCAGCATAGCACATGAGAATACAATGCAGCAATGTTCTAGACTGTTAATTTGCGGGGATTCTTATACTGGGATCGAACTGCCAATCTTGCAGTTGAGAGCTGATCCGCTCTGCCACTGTGCTTATCTCAGACATTTCCCCTCTCAAAAACACCACCGCCCAACGTGGGGCTCGAACCCACGACCCTGAGATTAAGAGTCTCATGCTCTACCGACTGAGCTAGCCGGGCTAAGTTGTGTGCTAAGTTGCAATTCTAGAATGTTTAGTTGCGGTTCAAAAATGTTAACTACAGTGACAAAATGTTAAGTTGTAGTTCTACAATGTTAGGTTGAAGTACTAACATTTTAACATGCCGTTATAGAATGTTAATTATAGTTTAGAATGTTAAATTGTATTTCTAGAATGTTATTTGCAGTTTTTAGAATGTTAAGTGTAGTTCTAGAATGATTGGCTGAAGTTCTAGAATTTTAAGATGCAGTACAAGAGTATAACTTTAATATTCCAGAATGTTAAGTTACAGTTGAAGAATGTTTGTGGGATGGATGTGGGAAAAAATGGTCAGACATGGTAGGGAAAGATAGGCATAGACTAGGGTACTGGAGACTAAGAGGACTGAGATTACATGTAAAGGTTGTAATCATCAAAGCAGTGATTTTACCGGTCTGTGGTGTTTTTTGCCCCCAACGTCTCCTCCCTGGCAGCGCGGCAATGGTTATGTTTAGGGTTAAGCTTAGGGTTAGCTGCCTGGAAGGCGCCGTTGGAGGCAAAAAAACACCATCGAGCGATTTTACCTCTGCTTTTACTCATCAGCTCAAGTTGCAGTTCTAGAATGTTAAACTGCAGTTCTGGAATGTTACGTTGAGGTTCTAGAATTTTAAGATGCGGTTCAAGAGTGTAACTTTAACATTCTAAAACATGAAGTTGTAGTCCTACAATGTTGAAGTACTAAAATTTGAACATGCTGTTCTAGAATGTTAATTATAGTTTAGAATGTTAAGTTGTATTTCTAGAATGTTATCACAGTTCTAGAATGTTAATTACAGTTCTAGAATATTAACTTGTAGTTCTAGAATATTAATTGCAATTTTTGAATGTTAAGTGTAGTTCAAGAATGATAGGCTGAAGTTGTAGAATTTTAAGATGCGGTACAAGAGTGTAACTTGACATTCTCAAATATTAGGTTGTAGTTCTACAATGTTAGGTTGAAGTACTAACATTTTAAAATGCCCTTCTAGAAATGTAATTACAGTTTAGAATGTTAAATTGTATTTCTAGAATGTTATCACAGTTCTAGAATGTTAATTACAGTTCTAGAGTATAAAGTTGTAGTTCTAAAATCTGTAAAGTTTCAGACTTTAGTCTAATCTGATCAGCAGAGGGTCAGCATAGCACATGAGAATACAATGCAGCAATGTTCTAGACTGTTAATTTGCGGGGATTCTTATACTGGGATCGAACTGCCAATCTTGCAGTTGAGAGCTGATCCGCTCTGCCACTGTGCTTATCTCAGACATTTCCCCTCTCAAAAACACCACCGCCCAACGTGGGGCTCAAACCCACGACCCTGAGATTAAGAGTCTCATGCTCTACCGACTGAGCTAGCCGGGCTAAGTTGTGTGCTAAGTTGCAATTCTAGAATGTTTAGTTGCGGTTCAAAAATGTTAACTACAGTGACAAAATGTTAAGTTGTAGATTTACAATGTTAAGTTGAAGTTTTGGAATTTTAACACACTGTTCTAGAATGTGAATTACAGTTCTAGAATGTTAAATTGCAGTCCTAGAATATTAATTGCAGTTTTTGAATGTTAAAGTGTAGTTCTAGAATGATTGGCTGAAGTTCTAGAATTTTAAGATGCAGTACAAGAGTATAACTTTAATATTCCAGAATGTTAAGTTACAGTTGAAGAATGTTTGTGGGATGGATGTGGGAAAAAATTGGTCAGACATGGTAGGGAAAGATAGGCATAGACTAGGGTACTGGAGACTAAGAGGACTGAGATTACATGTAAAGGTTGTAATCATCAAAGCAGTGATTTTACCGGTCTGTGGTGTTTTTTGCCCCCAACGTCTCCTCCCTGGCAGCGCGGCAATGGTTATGTTTAGGGTTAAGCTTAGGGTTAGCTGCCTGGAAGGCGCCGTTGGAGGCAAAAAAACACCATCGAGCGATTTTACCTCTGCTTTTACCCATCAGCTCAAGTTGCAGTTCTAGAATGTTAAACTGCAGTTCTGGAATGTTACGTTGAGGTTCTAGAATTTTAAGATGCGGTTCAAGAGTGTAACTTTAACATTCTAAAACATGAAGTTGTAGTCCTACAATGTTGAAGTACTAAAATTTGAACATGCTGTTCTAGAATGTTAATTATAGTTTAGAATGTTAAGTTGTATTTCTAGAATGTTATCACAGTTCTAGAATGTTAATTACAGTTCTAGAATATTAACTTGTAGTTCTAGAATATTAATTGCAATTTTTGAATGTTAAGTGTAGTTCAAGAATGATAGGCTGAAGTTGTAGAATTTTAAGATGCGGTACAAGAGTGTAACTTGACATTCTCAAATATTAGGTTGTAGTTCTACAATGTTAGGTTGAAGTACTAACATTTTAAAATGCCCTTCTAGAAATGTAATTACAGTTTAGAATGTTAAATTGTATTTCTAGAATGTTATCACAGTTCTAGAATGTTAATTACAGTTCTAGAGTATAAAGTTGTAGTTCTAAAATCTGTAAAGTTTCAGACTTTAGTCTAATCTGATCAGCAGAGGGTCAGCATAGCACATGAGAATACAATGCAGCAATGTTCTAGACTGTTAATTTGCGGGGATTCTTATACTGGGATCGAACTGCCAATCTTGCAGTTGAGAGCTGATCCGCTCTGCCACTGTGCTTATCTCAGACATTTCCCCTCTCAAAAACACCACCGCCCAACGTGGGGCTCGAACCCACGACCCTGAGATTAAGAGTCTCATGCTCTACCGACTGAGCTAGCCGGGCTAAGTTGTGTGCTAAGTTGCAATTCTAGAATGTTTAGTTGCGGTTCAAAAATGTTAACTACAGTGACAAAATGTTAAGTTGTAGATTTACAATGTTAAGTTGAAGTTTTGGAATTTAACACACTGTTCTAGAATGTGAATTACAGTTCTAGAATGTTAAATTGCAGTCCTAGAATATTAATTGCAGTTTTTGAATGTTAAAGTGTAGTTCTAGAATGATTGGCTGAAGTTCTAGAATTTTAAGATGCAGTACAAGAGTATAACTTTAATATTCCAGAATGTTAAGTTACAGTTGAAGAATGTTTGTGGGATGGATGTGGGAAAAAAATGGTCAGACATGGTAGGGAAAGATAGGCATAGACTAGGGTACTGGAGACTAAGAGGACTGAGATTACATGTAAAGGTTGTAATCATCAAAGCAGTGATTTTACCGGTCTGTGGTGTTTTTTGCCCCCAACGTCTCCTCCCTGGCAGCGCGGCAATGGTTATGTTTAGGGTTAAGCTTAGGGTTAGCTGCCTGGAAGGCGCCGTTGGAGGCAAAAAAACACCATCGAGCGATTTTACCTCTGCTTTTACTCATCAGCTCAAGTTGCAGTTCTAGAATGTTAAACTGCAGTTCTGGAATGTTACGTTGAGGTTCTAGAATTTTAAGATGCGGTTCAAGAGTGTAACTTTAACATTCTAAAACATGAAGTTGTAGTCCTACAATGTTGAAGTACTAAAATTTGAACATGCTGTTCTAGAATGTTAATTATAGTTTAGAATGTTAAGTTGTATTTCTAGAATGTTATCACAGTTCTAGAATGTTAATTACAGTTCTAGAATATTAACTTGTAGTTCTAGAATATTAATTGCAATTTTTGAATGTTAAGTGTAGTTCAAGAATGATAGGCTGAAGTTGTAGAATTTTAAGATGCGGTACAAGAGTGTAACTTGACATTCTCAAATATTAGGTTGTAGTTCTACAATGTTAGGTTGAAGTACTAACATTTTAAAATGCCCTTCTAGAAATGTAATTACAGTTTAGAATGTTAAATTGTATTTCTAGAATGTTATCACAGTTCTAGAATGTTAATTACAGTTCTAGAGTATAAAGTTGTAGTTCTAAAATCTGTAAAGTTTCAGACTTTAGTCTAATCTGATCAGCAGAGGGTCAGCATAGCACATGAGAATACAATGCAGCAATGTTCTAGACTGTTAATTTGCGGGGATTCTTATACTGGGATCGAACTGCCAATCTTGCAGTTGAGAGCTGATCTGCTCTACCACTGTGCTTATCTCAGACATTTCCCCTCTCAAAAACACCACCGCCCAACGTGGGGCTCGAACCCACGACCCTGAGATTAAGAGTCTCATGCTCTACCGACTGAGCTAGCCGGGCTAGCTTGTGTGTTAAGTTGCAATTCTAGAATGTTTAGTTGCGGTTCAAAAATGTTAACTACAGTGACAGAATGTTAAGTTGTAGATTTACAATGTTAAGTTGAAGTTTTGGAATTTTAACACACTGTTCTAGAATGTGAATTACAGTTCTAGAATATTAACTTGTAGTTCTAGAATATTAATTGCAATTTTTGAATGTTAAGTGTAGTTCAAGAATGATAGGCTGAAGTTTTAGAATTTTAGATGCGGTACAAGAGGTTAACTTTGACATTCCAGAATGTTAAGTTACAGTTGAAGAATGTTTGTGGGATGGATGTGGGAAAAAATTGGTCAGACATGGTAGGGAAAGATAGGCATAGACTAGGGTACTGGAGACTAAGAGGACTGAGATTACATGTAAAGGTTGTAATCATCAAAGCAGTGATTTTACCGGTCTGTGGTGTTTTTTGCCCCCAACGTCTCCTCCCTGGCAGCGCGGCAATGGTTATGTTTAGGGTTAAGCTTAGGGTTAGCTGCCTGGAAGGCGCCGTTGGAGGCAAAAAAACACCATCGAGCGATTTTACCTCTGCTTTTACTCATCAGCTCAAGTTGCAGTTCTAGAATGTTAAACTGCAGTTCTGGAATGTTACGTTGAGGTTCTAGAATTTTAAGATGCGGTTCAAGAGTGTAACTTTAACATTCTAAAACATGAAGTTGTAGTCCTACAATGTTGAAGTACTAAAATTTGAACATGCTGTTCTAGAATGTTAATTATAGTTTAGAATGTTAAGTTGTATTTCTAGAATGTTATCACAGTTCTAGAATGTTAATTACAGTTCTAGAATATTAACTTGTAGTTCTAGAATATTAATTGCAATTTTTGAATGTTAAGTGTAGTTCAAGAATGATAGGCTGAAGTTGTAGAATTTTAAGATGCGGTACAAGAGTGTAACTTGACATTCTCAAATATTAGGTTGTAGTTCTACAATGTTAGGTTGAAGTACTAACATTTTAACATGCCGTTCTAGAAATGTAATTAGGGCCAGAGCGCCGACAGCGGCGAAGGCCCTATTGGAACTGAAGGAATTATTATTATTACGGCAAATGAATTGGCTTTTTGAGGGGCTTAACATATTCAAAAACTCACCAAATTTGGCGGTCGCATCAAGTCTGGTGAAAATTTACGTATTTTAAGGGTTTCGGGAATAGGCACGCAAAAATGGCTCGCTAGCGCCCCCTACAATGTTAAAGAAATTGAGCCCCTACAGTGCGTTTAACGTAGACTCACGAAACTTGGTACACATATCTAACATATCAAGATGTACAGAAAACGTCATTGTAGCCATACCCTAAACCCAACAGGAAGTCCGCCATTTTGATTTCAACGTTCGAAATTAGTGCGATTTTGGCCATTTCCACGTCGTACTTTAACAAACTCCTCCTAGAGATTTCATCCGATCAACTTCAAATTTGGTCTGTGCCATCTTAAGACATTAAAGATGAAAAGTTGTTAAAAGAAAAAATTTTCGTCATAGGGCGTGGCCGTAGCGGGGCGGCCATTTTGTGCGTTTCGCCATCAAAACAGGAAGTGGCTGTAACTTGAGTGTACATTGTCCAACTGGCTTGAAACTTTTCAGGATTCATAAGAGTCCAACCCTGAGGACAAATAAAGGCCTATATTTACTTAAAGTCATAGTGCCCCCTAGTGGCAACAGAACGTAGGCCTAAAAGTCAAGGTGCTATACTTTAACGAACTCCTTCTAGAGATTTCATGCAATGTACTTCAAACTTGGTCTGTAACATCCCAACACCTTAAAGATGAAAAGTTATTAAAAGAAAAACTTTTCGTCAGATGGTGTGGGCGTGGCGTGGCGGCCATTTTGAGTGTTTAGCGATGAACAAAGAAGTTGTTGTAACTTGAGTGTACGTTGTCGTATCTGCCCGAAAATTCTCACGATTGACAAGGGTCCAGGCCTGAGGACACCTACAGGCCAACATTGACTTTTGGTCATAGCGCCCCCAGCTGGCAACAGGAAATGCGCCTGATATAACAAACATCATCCGATTTACATGAAACTTATGTGTGGTCTACATGTGATACTGAGCCGCCCCCTATACTTTAACCATGCCCACTTACTCAGGCCACACCCCCTTTCATAACATTTGAACCGTTTAAGATAGAGTCTTGTGTGAGGTGTCATTGAACTCAGCAGAGAGTTGCTTCTTCATTGGTGATGGTTTGGCCTGCACCCTTTTATAACTAATGACCCGTTTGATGTAGACCCTTGTGTGAGATATCAGTGAACTCAGCAGAGACTTCCTTATTCATTGGTGATGTTTGGCCCGCCCCCTATGTTTAAGCCACGCCCCTTTCATAACTGGTGAACCATTTAAGGTAGAGTCTTGTGTGAGGTATCATTGAACTCAGCAGAGTTTGTTTTTAATTGGTGATGGTTTGGCCCGCCCCCTATGCTTAAGCCACGCCCCCGTTCATAACATTTGAACCGTCTTGTGTGAGGTGTCATTGAACTCAGCAGAGACTTCTTTCTTCATTGGTGATGGTTTGGCCCGCCCCCTAAGCTTTAGCCCCGCCCCCTTTCATAACTGGTGACCCATTTAAGGTAGAGTCTTGTGTGAGGTGTCATTGAACTCAGCAGACTTCTTTCTTCATTGGTGATGGTTTGGCCCGTCCCCTAAGCTTTAGCCACGCCCACTTTTATAACTAATGACCCATTTGATGTAGACCCTTGTGTGAGGTATCAATGAACTCAGCAGAGAGTTCCTTATTTATTGGTAAAGGTTTGGCCCGCTCCCTATACTTTGACCACGCCATCTTTCACAGCTAATGAACTGTATGACGTAGAGTCTTGTGTGAGGTATTGTAGTATATGACCATTCTATAACTTTCTATAAACTTTGCTTAAAGGTTTGTTATAAGGGAGTCCTATGAACTTTACTCTACACTTACTGAGAACATCTGGAAAATGTTAAGCAGAGCGGAGGTCCCCCCAAGACAGAAGAGACCTTTTTTGGAGTTGTGCCAGATAACAGGCATTGATTGGCTAAGTTCTGTGTCGAACCATGTATTCACACATATCACGCCCTATGATGATACCATGCATAGGATATATACGTTGCTCACACAAAGGAAAGGCAGAACGACTTTTGGAAGAATTTGAGTTGGTCGTTCTCCAAGCTTCCTGCAGGAGCTTGTAAAATTGATGCTGAATCTTTGCTTGTAATAAACCTTTTTATAATCAAGATCAGTGTCGGCGGATTCCTCTTCATACAGCATCACAGCACTACTATTTAAGACACCACAATTTTGGCGACGAGGATGGGATCGGTTGCAACTCCCAGGTCATCGTTTCATCATGGGCACTCAGGGACTGACTCCCGCTTCACTAGTCGACTATAAGGTGAGCTTTCTCACTATTTGGGCGCTGGTCAGTTCATGTGTGGCTCTGTGTGTGCGATGAGGGATTGCACCGTGTCGAATCTGTGTGTGTTTGGTGTAGTGATTGCTGTGTGATGGGGTTCCGTTTTAAATTATTTGTGTTAAAATTAGCGCAGACAGGGGAAGTGTGAGTTAACATATGAGAAATAAGAAGAAAACAAAGCAAATGCTTAAGCAAGCTAGAGAAACAGAGAAAAAGGAATATGAGACAAATGAAGCAAAGGCTTAAAAAAGTTAGAGAAACAGAGGGAAAGGAAATTTAAGTGAAGAAATAGAGAAAAGGGAGAAAAAGTAAGGGATTAAGGAATATTCACATAGACAATGTGAAAAGATTTTAAGGAATAGGCAAATTGGATTAAAGAAAACAGTTTAACCCTGGCCAGGGCAATTTGGCTTAAACAACATAAAGAAAAAGGAAACAAGAGAAAATAAAAACAAGAAGTACGGAGAAGATAAAAGGAAATAAGAGAAAATAAAAGAATACAGAAAAGAGCAGGAACAATAAAGAGAAACCAACAGAAACAAGAAAAATAAAGGAAAACGCCGTTAATCTGACATAAAAAGCCCTTTGAAAAAAGGTGATCACAGGATGGGCCGTAGTCTTGAACTTTTATTAGATGAAAAGTTTGAGCCAGTTCTGAGAACTGAGGTGTAGACTAACAGTTCAATGGTAGGTTTCCCAATCGATGCATTGTTGACGAATAATGTTCGAAGTAGACCCCATTGGATGTCTATATCTAAGGTAGCAAAATAACAAAACAAAAAAAAGACAAAAAAAAAATAAAACGGCGGAAAGCAAACTCTTTTTAGGAATTACATGCATGAAAAATGTCGACTTCTGTGTGTATGAGAGAGAGTGTGTGTGAACAGCAGTGTGTGTGTGAACAAGGGTGTTTCTGCTGTGTGTGATAGGCTGTGCATGCGTGATAAGGATATCCTATGTTAGATATATATGAAATATTCTGTTCAATATGGCTAAAAATATGAGTCTCTTTTTGAAGAGAACGTTTTCTAAAGTGTTAAAATGTATGAGCCTTCTTTGGGAGGACTTTTGTTTAATAATCTTATGAGTCTTCTTCGAAGGAGAACGTTTTCAAAAATTGCTAAAACTTATGAGCCCCTTTGGAGGACGTGAAAATAGATTAGGCTAACCTATAGTAAAAATAAGAAGCTTCAAAAGTAGTATTTGTGTTTTATGTTTTGTGTTGGTTTGTTTTGTCCTGTGTCATTGTTGTTTTAATGTGGTCCGTTGAAGGGAAAAATGGAGAGACAATAGGTCTGTCTGTTGAGAGAATTTGTAGTAATCATTAAGTTTTCTCTGATTTCTTTGAGATTGTTTAAACTGCTTTATGATAGCATATTGCTATTTGCATTATCTGCTGCTTTGAAACTACTAAGATTAAGAAATTCTGTGTTAAAGTACGCTGAGTGATTTTTAGTTATTCTTTTGGTTGAGTGTGAGCCTAGGTTCCTTAACTCCAGTGGAGTTCCACTCACTGTGAAATCACACTGCTGACTGATCTGCGCATGTCCAAGAATGCTAGGAATTCAAGTCTTCACAGAAAGTTTAGGCCACTCCTTACTGCACTAAAGGCAGAGACGGAGCGGCTAAAGGAAAAGGGGGGTTAAATGTAGCTTGGTAAAACATTAAAGTGGCTGTTGCTTGACTATGAAACTATGCGATTAAGATCCATTAAATTTATGAATGAGAGTTATGTTGATAAAAAAGAGAGAGAAAATGTCATAAACACCTAGAGAAATGGCATTAGAATTTGAAATGTCCTTCTAATTAGGAAGCCTTAATTATGCTTGCTTCTGTAGCATGAAAAGAAAATTTGGGAGAAAGATTTGAGGATAAAAGTAGGATAAATAAGGCTCAGGCCTGAAAGAAAAAGGAAAAAAGAGAGATTAATAGCTGGCATAGGTGATTTGCTGGAACTCAAATCAGTGATTGATCACCCTGGATTAAGAAAAGTCCAGCCTCTATACCTCTATTGAAAGTAAGAGATGAGAGGACTGATTGATGGGCTTCAGGATTGTCACCGCTGCCATTTTAAAATGTTGGATCACTTGTTTTGAGTGGCGAGGCATCTAAAATGATTTTACTTTGAATAAAACAATTCAAAATTTGATAATTCGATAAGATTTTTGATTTTGCTAAAGTTCTCCACTGTCACATGTGGTTATGTCATTGCACCAAGGAAATGAGTGACATTTGTGAAGGTGGAAAACAGAATGAATGAATCTGATTCCTGTGAAGAAACAGCGAGTCAATTCAATCCTAATCAAACAGTTAGAGTTAATAATGGGTAACTATTGTTACAAAAGATGGTCAGGAAAGCTGAGAGAGAAGTGTATGCTGTAGAAAGGGAAAAGAAAGTTTTATGGGATAATGGAAAAAAGGCATGACTTTAAGAGAAAGTTAAGGGTACAATAAGGTACTAAGGTGGTTAAAGACAGAAAGAGAGTGTTGAGAAAGTGACAGAAAGACAAAGAAAGAGATAAATGTACTTTTGAATTAGGATACTGGAGTTCATACTAATATTGTTGTTACAGAGACAACTGTAGCATTGGGGTTATAATCTACAGGAGGGTAAATGTTTTGATGAAAATAGTAAAAACTGCTATACCACAAGCACCAACAACTTAGGGAAAAGAGATAAATTATGTAATTTTCAGGAATGACTAGTGGTAATTTCCAAGACAAATTGCTTTTGGATATTATTGTAATCTGACATATCATAAAAAATGAATTAGGATTTGTGAGAACAAACATATTTTTCTACATTGTTACTTTGATACTTTAAGTACATATTCTATGATACTTTTCTTACTTAGGTAATATTTTTGTAGCAACATTTTGAATCAATGAGGTCATAAGTTAGAAGCAAGAACACTAAAATGAGTATGATTAAAAGTACAAGTAATGCTTCTTGGAGGTGTTGTGTTTTGTGTTTATTCAGTGTGCCTCGATGGATGTCAGAGCAGACCTGTCTCACTCCTCTACAAGCTGATTTGGTAGTCAACTTTGGTCCCATCCCCCACCACTTGCACCAGAAACTGCATCTGGAGCTGGAGCAGCAGAGAAGGAGGGGCGACAGATTTACAACTGTCCATGGTTAAGTGACTGAATTGGACACCCAGATGGCTCTCAGGGCATGACCAGAGACTGACATTAAAGAAGTAACGTCACACATGCCTACAAAGTACTTTGGTGAAACATTCACAGATAACTAATAATTGAGAAGCTGAAACAACCATAAAGATGAATCCAAGCTCCAAAAGTAAGAAGAAAATGAAACATCTGGAAACTAAGGGCAGACTGAGGTTTAGCAAGACAAAGGATGATGATGATCAGAGTGATTCAGAAGAGTGTGATGAAAGTGAAGATGGAGACAGTAATGAAGATTTGGAGAGCAGAGGAGCTACAGGACTTCATCCTGCAGCGATTAGCATAGAAGAGATTGAAAGAGACATGGAGCAATTGGAAGAACACTTGGAGAAGCTGAAGATACAGAGGGAGAAATTGCTGAAAAAAGGGTCCCAAAAAGTGAAAGAACAAGACCGAGAAACTCTTAGAAAATTCAATCAAATGCAGCTGGTGGAGAATAAGAAGGACAAGAAGCAGGTTTTGGTTGTGCAGAATCAATGCCCACCAAATCAACATTCGCCGCCACAACTTCAGCCGAGCAACGTCCAACCGCAGTTGCTCCAACCACCATTTGTGGTTCCAGTTGTTTTATATCCACAGCCAGTTTTTGGACAGATACAGAACTGGAGAGGAAGAGGACGAGGAAGCTTAGGCAGAGGAAGAGGAAGAAGATTTGATTCATACTCTATGCAATCACCACAAGCGTGTTTTAATTGTGGACAGGATGGACACTTTGCCCGTGAGTGTAATAGACCAGGAAGAAACTCCAGAGGAAATTACAGAGGAGGACCGGTGAACCCTTATAGGAGTCTGGAACCAAGATTCTAGAGATGCCCAGAAGATCTGAAAGGGGGGTGTCAGCTGGTGTCATCAGGACCAGAAAGAGATCCAACAATTGAGGACAAGGACAGTCACAAGTTGGTACAGATCTGCACAGATGAGCGTTGACATCAGCAGACTGACCAGAGAAAGAGGGAGGAGTGAGAGAGATTGGATTTGCTCTGACGCATCGACGCATCGACGCACCAACACATAAAAAGGAGGTAATGCACCGACAAACACACAATTTGAAAATACAATTACTCTAAAGAAGTAATTAATAGTAGTAAAGTATTTTTGCTTTTAAAATAGAGTTACTCCTATGTGAACACACCTATGTGAAGGGTTAAGACATCTAAATTAAGCAACTTGGTATGAAAACCTTCCATTTTGTCAGTATCTGGTGAAATCTATTTTGTTAAAGTTGTAATGATTTTCCTGTGACAGCTTCTAACAAGACTAGTGACAAATATGCTACTTTGGTTGCTGTGTCAGGAAATGTTAAAAGAACATTTCACTGTTTTATTTTTGTGCTCTAATGACATTTAGTTTACAACTTTTGAAGATGTTTCTA
This sequence comes from Sander lucioperca, assembly GCF_008315115.2. Lineage (NCBI taxonomy): Eukaryota > Metazoa > Chordata > Actinopteri > Perciformes > Percidae > Sander > Sander lucioperca. Next base: position 3,696,210 of record NC_050196.1, on the reverse strand, counting down.
TTATTTGAGTGTTGCCCAGATAATTTATGGGGAAGTAATCTCATGTATGAATTTGAATTGTTACAAACAGCAGATTAAGAGTGCTGTTCTCAGAATTTGGTTAAAAATAAGCTTAGAACAATTGTGTTACTATAAGTAAAATAGGGATGCATAGAGAATGCATAAAAACATTAGCAGTGATAATGTGAGAAAAGATAAGACAACTCCCAATCATAGATATAGTCTACTCAAATTAAAAGTTGTTTGCATTGGTTAATTTGTTGTTTATAGTGTACCAGTCATTTGTTCATGACTTCTCTCTAAGATTTGCGAATGGAAATCAGTTATTATAGCCCAATGATGGACCAGCATCTTTTGTTATTGATACAGAGGTTTAGAAATCTGATTTGAATTTCACTATTCTGCATGAGTTGCAGTGGTGTTACTTAAGGCTGTAGAGTTAAAGGGTAAAAACCAAATAATAATAACTTACAAAAATTCCAGAGTGAAGCTCTGTAGTTTATTGAACTTTGATATTGATTACAATTTTGGTTTATCAATTACAGAAACAAGTTAATTTTAGCAAGCAGACTTGATTTGTCTTGTGTCTAATTTAAACAGGAATGTCACATAGATGAGGTTGACAGAGTTGGACATAAGGAGATTTATTACACCCACCATCTGGTAACCAAACAGTGAAGAGAGACTTTTGTGTGGTACTTTGTAAAAAGCGAGTAATTACATGCTATAAAATGATTGGCTCTTAAAATAAATTTGGTCTTCTCTAATCCCCAATTGACTACACCAAGACGTGTTAAAAAGGGATGTTTATGATTTGTTTGATTTAATTTGTTGAAGGTGTGATTGATGCATCAGGATAAGAGTTATTTTTTAGAAATGATAACTTTTGTTGCTGACTATCAATGGTCGGCGAAGAGGGAATTAGACATTTTGTTTAAAATGAGGGTTTGGTTTAATTTTTTAGTTTTTTACTGTATGTTTTTTTTTCACATTTCTTTGGATTTTGTTATTAATCAAAGGGGGGAAATGGAAATGGAATGTGATTCATATTATCATATATTATTTTTGATATTATTAATTTCTTATTCTTATTTGATGTTTTTAATTTTCATGTGTTGTTTTGCAAACGATACTGGTCAGTGTTTTCTTTTCTTCCAGAGCATATGGGGTAATGTGCAGAGGGAGATTCAGATACAAACATGGACAATATGAAGGACCTAGGAGACTTCTGAACCAGGATGGTGTGGATCTGTTTAGATTTCACCACATCAACATTACTGAGAAGCTGCAATGTAGTGGACTGCATTCCTGTGTTTGTCTGATATATATATACATGTTTGCAGAGTAATACATACTTTATATAATATTCTTGCATTAATTGTTTGAAGAATGATGTTTTCTGTCATGAAGTGAATATATGGAGATCTCAGATGTTTTTCTTTTTTTGTTGATGCTTAGGGAAATGGGGTCTAGGCAGGAAATAGAAGTCCTTTTTTCAGATCCGAAGGGTCGACCTGCCTGAATTTGGACATTGTTTTGATTTTATTTCATTTTCTGAGGTTTTCACATGTATTTGCTTAAACCATAATTCTACATATATTGATAAAGATTTATTCTCTAATTGATCTGGAGTACCAAGGTGGTCGCCTAGGCAGAGGGACCGTGAGAGAATTTTTCTATCTTGATTGATTGATGGTTACTTGAAAAGACAGCTGCCAGATGGGTTTTTCGCTCTCACACTCCAATGATTTCATTTTGTTACATTCTATAAATTTGTTTACACTCCGAAAGTTATATTATAAGGAACATGTTATAATGAGAAATGTTATTCCTACTCTTCTTGTTTTTCGAGACTTTATTAAGTCTTGAAGGGGGGAAATATGTAGTATATGACCATTCTATAACTTTCTATAAACTTTGCTTAAAGGTTTGTTATAAGGGAGTCCTATGAACTTTACTCTACACTTACTGAGAACATCTGGAAAATGTTAAGCAGAGCGGAGGTCCCCCCAAGACAGAAGAGACCTTTTTTGGAGTTGTGCCAGATAACAGGCATTGATTGGCTAAGTTCTGTGTCGAACCATGTATTCACACATATCACGCCCTATGATGATACCATGCATAGGATATATACGTTGCTCACACAAAGGAAAGGCAGAACGACTTTTGGAAGAATTTGAGTTGGTCGTTCTCCAAGCTTCCTGCAGGAGCTTGTAAAATTGATGCTGAATCTTTGCTTGTAATAAACCTTTTTATAATCAAGATCAGTGTCGGCGGATTCCTCTTCATACAGCATCACAGCACTACTATTTAAGACACCACAGTATCATTGAGTTCCCTTCTCATTGGTGACGATTTGCGGTGTCTGAGTGCCGTGCAAACGCACGGTCGCAAGGAGCAGCGTCCGCCAGTAACCCCGACGTGCGCAGAGGCGCGAGGGCCCGTCCATCGCTGCTTGCAGCTTTAATTACAGTTTAGAATGTTAAGTTGTATTTCTAGAATGTTATCACAGTTCTAGAATGTTAATTACAGTTCTAGAATATAAAGTTGTAGTTCTAAAATCTGTAAAGTTTTAGACTTTAGTCTAATCTGATCAGCAGAAGGTCAGCATAGCACATGAGAATACAATGCAGCACTATTCTAGACTGTTAATTTGCGGGGATTCTTATACTGGGATCGAACTGCCAATCTTGCAGTTGAGAGCTGATCCGCTCTGCCACTGTGCTTATCTCAGACATTTCCCCTCTCAAAAACACCACTGCCCAACGTGGGGCTCGAACCCACGACCCTGAGATTAAGGGCGTTTTCACACATACCTCATTTGGTCCGGACTTTCGGACTTTTCAGTTTGATCCGAACCACAATTACAGGTGTGAAACCTCCCCCGGACCACGGTCCGGATCAAAAGACCAAATTTTGGTCCGACCAAAAGAGGTGGTCTCGGTCCGGACCAAACTGAACCATGGTCCGGTTCGTTTACAGTGTGAAAGCATTTTTTGGATGGTTCGGACTTTCGGACCAAATAGAAGAAGCTCTGGCAGGCTCTCCTTGTGTTACAAGACTGGGGAATAGCTCGGTGCTTAGCCTGTACATGAGAGAGTGACGGTGAATGCGCTCAGAGCAGACAGCTGTCGGCTATCAGAGCAGAGAATACATCAGCAGTTTATTTGTTAAGTGGTAGTAAATGTACAGTGTAGGTTTCTGTTTGTCTCTGAATAAATTCTCCAGAAAGTTCCAGTGTCTTGCTTCTCAACATCACAACAAAACAAAAAGAGCCGCGGCAGTAGGGTAGAGCAGCAGTCAGTAGGGGAGAGCAGCAGTCAGCTGAAAAAACTCCGACACAGAGAGAGGGTACGACAGGACGGGGAAGCCTGTCTACAAACCAATCAATTATAAGTATCTGGAGACGCAGCTCACGTATGTGATGACGGCAGGATGTAGTTTTGTCACGTATAGATCTTTAGTGCGCTTGCATAACTGCAGTGTGAAACCAAAACTTACCGGATCAAATGTATACAATGTAACAAAAACATGAACCTTGGTCCGGACTTTCATGTGTGAAAACGCCCTAAGAGTCTTATGCTCTACCGACTGAGCTAGCCGGGATTGCTTGTGTGTTAAGTTGCAGTTCTAGAATGTTTAGTTGCAGTTCAAAAATATTGTGTTACATCCCAATAAATATATATTCTTTTCCCCAAACACATTTAAAAGCAAAACTTAAGTTTCTGGGAATCATGCGGATGTTGCAACTGTGTTTGGGTAAGACAATTAAAATGGCTATACAAATGATTGATAATCAAAATAATTGCATACAGTATAACTATAGTTAATAAAAGGGGATTTAATGTAAATTAGAGTCTTGGGCACCACTTGAACAGATTAACTGACTATCATTTGGAATTAATAATTACATTTTTAACAAAATTAACATACCATAAACTTGCAAAAGTTGAAAGATTTCTGGGTTCGTGTCACAGAAGTGGTTGGCAAAATTCCCTTTTGTACAAAATACAAAGTTACATAGACATCACATATATTCTAAAGCGTTTATTCACAAAATTATTAAAGCAAAATTAAAACAAACAATATCTAAATCAACTAAAAGATCCAAGCTAAAAGGAGGAAAAGGGTGTGAGTGTACTGTACAGACAAAGACAAGATGGCTGAGCAGGTAATTAAAACAAGATGGCCAAATCGAAGATGGCCGCTTCTTTGTTAAAGTGCTCATATTATGCTTTTTGGCTTTTCACCCTTTCCTTTATTGTGTTATATCTCTTTTTTGTGCACGTTATAGGTTTACAAAGTGAAAAAGTCCAAAGTCCACCCCAAAGGAACTTACCGTCTCCAACAGAAAACACTGTTCACAAACTGCTCCAAACAGCTCTGTTGTAGTCCAGCCTTTGCTTCTGTGACAAACGTGCGTCACATTGTAACACACGTTATAATGCTCGCCTAGCTGCTAGCGTGGCACGCCCTCATACTCTGCTCTTGACTGGCTTGTAGTGCTGACCTAGGTACTGCGCATGTGCGACTCCCAACACTCTGTAGCTAAAACAGAGAGCTCAACACACAGGGTGAAAAGAGGAGCTGCAGCAATGTGTAGTACAACAAAAATATGGTGTTTTTTTTTTTTTTAATTAAACCATGTAAACCTATTTTGATATAACCTCTAAACACAATAATAAACCTGAAAATGAGCATAATATGAGCACTTTAAGGGTTGGCTTAGAAAGAGAACATTTAAAGGCAGACTTGAGTCTCCTCATGGTATGTTCTATGTCTAAGTCAAATCAAAAGGTGTTAAGGTGGGAGGCTTGCTTACTAATTAAGTGTGTATGTCTAAATGTCTAGGAGTCATCTGTGTAAATTAAGATGCCAGGTTAGGAACATGGATGTTTGTTACATGCTAGACTTTGGATTAATGTAAAGCCTAAACTCACATCAACTTAGCAGTGTGGCTTTCCAAAAACTTGACTACACAAACATTACAACAATATAGGTCTAGATGGCATTACATCAAATTAATGCAAGCACATTAAACACAAGTTAACAGTTGTGCTGTTGCTATGCTAATGCTAGCCCAGTTGGTTAAATCACCAGAGAAAGAAATCCTTTTGTTAGCTGGCAGTTCTGCCACTGTGAGAAAGCCAGACTAGGAGAATTGTGGTTCTGAGGTCAAGTAATGCAGTCTCTGTTGTGCTGCATCCCAATTGTGTAGGCTGGATGAAGCTGGTAGCTTCAGTCTTTTGTAGGTAGTTTGGTGCTAACTGTTTTTATTCTTCAGCCTCTAAGCAGGTACACGCACCATCTGCTGGATGATGATTGGATTTGAGAATTAGGACTTTTAAGGACCGACGGAGTATAACATCTCACATCACTTTTAGAGAATTCATTTATTTTGTGTGAGTGTTTAAACCTGACTGAGGTCCTCTGTTTTCCTTCCAGACTGGATCTCCACTCCACATGGCTAATTTTTTTCTCTCCTGTGTGTGTGGGTTCTCATGTGAATATGTAGACTTCCACTCAATGTAAAAGCTTTCTTACAGACCGAGCAACTAAACGGTTTCTCTCCTGTGTGGATTCTCATGTGTTTTTGTAAATTTCCACTTAATGTAAAAGCTTTCTTACAGACTGAGCAGCTAAATGGTTTCTCTCCTGTGTGGATTCTCATGTGTGTCTTCAGACTTCCACTCACTGTAAAAGCTTTCTTACAGACTGAGCAGCTAAATGGTTTCTCTCCTGTGTGGATTCTCATGTGTCTACGCAAACTTCCACTCTCTGTAAAAGCATTCTTACAGATGGAGCACATGAATGGTTTCTCCCCTGTGTGAATTCTCATGTGTTTCTGTAAACTTCCACTCAATGTAAAAGCTTTCTTACAGACAGAGCAGCTAAATGCCTTCTCTCCTGTGTGGATTCTCATGTGTCTATTTAAATACCCACTCTCTATAAAAGCTTTCTTACAGATTGAGCAGCTGAATGACTTTTCTCCTGTGTGAATTTTCATGTGTTTTTGTAAACTTCCATTTACTGTAAAAGCTTTGTTACAGACTGAGCAGCTAAATGTATTTTTTCCTGTAGGAGATCTCACGTCTCTCTTCAGATGTCCACTGGTGCCAAATCTTTTCACGTACTTTTTCGCATCAGTACTACATGTCAAATCACAGACTGGGACATCATTATTATTCAGAGAGTTTAAACCTGACTGAGGTTCTCTGGTCTCCCTCCAATCAGCACTGTCATCAGTCTCAGCTTCAGACGAGTCTCCAGTATTGTCGTCAGTATCTGGTTGTAAATGTGTATCTGGATCTAAGGAGAACTGAGGTTTTTCTTCATCCACTTCACTCTTCACATGGAGAAGAGTGAATGGGAACTTGGTGATATCAGCCTCCTCCAGCTCCTGAAGCTGCTCTCCCTCCTGACTGATCCAGAGTTCCTCCTGTTCCTCTTTAATGTCTGGGGGCTTTGTGTCCTCCTGGTCCAGACTGGAGCTCCACTCCTGCTGATGTTCTTCACCAACAATCACTTCCTGGACATCTGAAGGTAAAGCTGAAACACAAAGACACAGCCAATACTGTGAATCTTAACAATAATTTGCTGGAGTCTTGGGGGACACCACTGGTGACCAGGAGAGAATGGGAGAAAAGGTTTTCAAATCTTACACTTTGCACCCGGTGAGAGAGATAACTGGAAAACCGAACCAGTGAGTTATTATAAGTAACAGTAACACCAATGCTGCTAAGTCTGTGCATGAGTGTATTGTGGTCAACGGAGTGAAAAGCCTTGGCAAGGAATATAGCAGCGCAGTGATGTTTGGTATCTAATGCAGTAGTAATGTCATTGAGTACCTTTGTAGTAGCTGTAACACAACCATACCCAGATCGAAAGCCAGACTGTGCCCCAGAGATTTCCAGAATCTTAGAGACACATGGCAAGATGGAAATAGGCCTGCAATTCTTTGGGTGAGCCTGAGCAATGCCCTTAAACAGAGGAAGCACAACCACTTATTTCCAAGCAGCTGAAATTTCGGCTGTATGGGAGGAGAGTTTAAAGAGGACTGTAAGGGGAGCTGCAATGACAGGGACCACAGTTTTAATGTGATAGCGGCAAGATCATCTGAACCAGCTGTTTTATAAGGAGGCGTGGAAGGGCTGTTGGTACCGGGGACTGCAGCTATCATATAAAACTTATCAAAAGGTGTTTTTAGCTAGCTACCAATCACAAACTTTTACATATCTCGTCTAAAGTAAATGCTATCATCGTGAAACTTAATATTATTGTTTACCATGCCACTGGGAGGCTGTGGACCAAATATGGCAAAGGTTGGCCATTAGGTAGCGCTATAATCAATATAGATGTGTTTTGATCTATACCTCCCATGTTACGTAATCGCACATTCAAAGTTTTTACATCCACAGGTCTCTTGAATGAAGCTGAATCATACGGCCTTGGAGGTGGGATCTTTTTTCGTAAAATGGCGATAAATGCAATTTTTTTTGCTACTTTTGCGAACTTCTCCTCATCTGCACAAAACTTTGCATGTAGAATCTGTGGACTCTCATGACAAAAAGTTTTTAAGTTTTGATAATCTGAAAATGTGCAAGTTATAGAGGACCAACTTGCTGTAGGTGGCAAAACAGGAAGTGTTGCGTATCTTGGCATCAGTTATTCTGAATTAGACAAAACTTGGCACAGTTGTTCCCCATGCTCCACTGAAGCTGTGTGCAAAATTTGAAGTAAATCGCCCAGGCATCCCGGCAGTACCCCCAACGTCCTAGGAGGTGCTTCTACGAGTTCATGACTGCTTGCAGCTTTAATTTCTTTTGGAATAGACCGTCCTCCTTTAGGAATGATGGATTTCACCACAGTAACAGGGTAATATTACATTACATGTCATTTAGCTGACGCTTTTATCCAAAGCGACTTACAATTGCTATATATGTCAGAGGTCGCACACCTCTGGAGCAACTAGGGGTTAAGTGCCTTGCTCAGGGACACATTGGTTGATGTATCGCAGTGGGAGTCAAACCCGGGTCTCCCACACCAAAGGCATGTGTCATATCCGCTGCGCCATCACCACACCTAATAATATATTATATGCGGTGCTGAATACCTCCATGACATGACTGCCTGGTTTTAGAACTTCTGTCTGTATCAGCTAATTTCATATGTCGATAATAATATCACGATATAGCGTGTTTTGTTCTTAAAACTATATCTTTTTAATATAGTTCTGACAATATCGTCATATCGCCCAGCCCAGATGCTGGTTTGTTTTACACAGAACCATCTTAGAAGCGGTCATTGGAAACTGTTTGGAAAAGGGCTATGAAGGTAAATATGGTGCAAAAAGGGAGAGCTTGTAGAATACAATGTGAGAACTTGCAGAACAAAAAATCTGAACTTGTATGTTAAAATTTGCACTTGTAAAAATTTAATTTGCACTTGTAAAAATAAAATTTGCACTTGTAAAAAATATTCACGCACATGTGATCTGAATTTGAAGTCATACAAAGAAAAAAAACATGAGAGCTTGTAAAAAAAATCTGAACTTGTAAGTTGAAATTTGCACTTGTAGAAAATGTTCACACACCTGTATTCTGAATGTGAAGTTACAGAAAAAATATTCACAAATGTGTAGATTGATATTTACATGAACACAATGACAGCTGCAAACTTATAATGCAACATTTACTCGTATACTTTTTTTTTTACTCTGGTTCATTTTCCATCACAACCACAACTCAGTGATTACATCCTCTGGAATCTGTCACTGCAACTTCACATATGTGCTCTCTCGCATCACAAAGTGGCGAATCTGCGCATCTCGACTTTCACAACACTCTTGGCGATACATTTGGTGCAAAACTAATTTGTACCTGTGGACTTAGGCTGTGGAGCTCTGAGCTAACAGAACGGGAAAAGCAGGGTTTCTATCGCCAGATGAGGGACAACTCTGTCTGGCTTATTTATGTAGCATGGAAACTTGGTGGAATAGCATGCTAGCGTTAGCTAGCTAACTAGCAGCCAGCCCGCTTCTAAATAAATACCTTTTAATTATCTAAACACTTTTTAACAGTCAAACTAAAACACTGGCGGTGAGCTCCACGGCCTGCAGCCGCAGACGGACCGTCATCAGTGGGGATCGACCAGCGTAGTAACACTGCTTTTGCCAGAAAGCTTCGCTGCCGACCTCGACCTGCAGTCGGAGCTCCAGCGGGACACGGAGAGCCCCACATCCGGTAGCAGCGGCCCATCCCCCGGCCATGACCAGAGCTTGCTTTGCTGATGTTGTGCATCCCTGCTAAGAATTGTACCCGCTTGGGCAGAAACAATAATTTCTGCAGAATTCTTTGCTGCCGAAAATTGCATCTAGGTAGCAAGGAAATGCTACTACAGAGTCTGATAAAACATTGATGTCTCTAAGTCTTCTAAAATCCTAATCATTATTGATGAACATGACAAAGAGATTTACTATTGCCTAGTTTTTAAACAGTACTTTGCCTTATAAAATCATCATTTTCCCTAGTGGATGCAATTCTCGGCAGGGATGCGAAACTTGGCACCTGTTACCCACTGATGACGGTCCGTCTGCGGCTGCAGGCCGTGGAGCTCACCGCCAGTGTTTTAGTTTGACTGTTAAAAATGTTTAGACAATTAAAAGGTATTTATTTAGAAGCGGGCTGGCTGCTAGTTAGCTAACGCTAGCATGCTATTCCACCAAGTTTCCATGCTACATAAATAAGCCGGACAGAGTTGTCCCTCATCTGGCGATAGAAACCCTGCTTTTCCCATAGACTGTATATAAGAAGGCTTTTCCCGTTCTGTTAGCTCAGAGCTCCACAGCCTAAGTCCACAGGTACAAATTAGTTTTGCACCAAATGTATCGTCAAGAGTGTTGTGAAAGTCGAGATGCGCAGATTCGCCACTTTGTGATGCGAGAGAGCACATATGTGAAGTTGCAGTGACAGATTCGAGAGGTTGTAATCACTGAGTTGTGGTTGTGATGGAAAATGAACCAGAGTAAAAAAAAAAGTATATGAGTAAATGTTGCATTATAAGTTTGCAGCTGTCATTGTGTTCATGTAAATATCAATCTACACATTTGTGAATATTTTTTCTGTAACTTCACATTCAGAATACAGGTGTGTGAATATTTTTTACAAGTGCAAATTTTATTTTTACAAGTGCAAATTTTAACATACAAGTTCAGATTTTTTGTTCTGCAAGTTCTCACATTGTATTCTACAAGCTCTCCCTTTTTGCACCATATTTACCTTCATAAAGGGCAGCCACTTTCAAAAAATACCTGGCAGGTGATTGGATGAACCATCTGTCTATCCCATCCACAATTGCTGTTTTGAATGAACAGTCTCAGGCGTCACACACACCTAAACTACGTCCGTAGCTGCCAGTATCTTTTCACCAGACACCTAATAGGTGTGGTAAACTGGAGGAAGTTTAATTAACTTTATTAGCCAATTCTTGGTATGGACATTTGCCTCGGTCATAATGCATTTGAAAGGACCCCAATATTAGTTCACTGCACTTAATTGCATTAGGTTGAAGGCACAGCAATGCACAGTGCACTTCAACTTTGGAATAAATCTGTGAACCTGTGGTTCTGCAAACCAAAAATGAAAACAAGAAGTTAAGGAAAACAATCTAATAATAAGTAGGTTTCAAATTCTTAGTAGGACTGGGCGATATGAAGAAAATCTAATTTTGATATTGTTGGGTTGACTATTGGAGCTTTCATATAACATTTACACAATGAGACTTTTGATAAATAATCATCCATAATGTAAAAATAATGAACAGCTAGAACAGTCCGGTAAGTTCAGTAAAGTAAAAACCTGGACGACAAAACATATGCCATATTACAATATCCAAAATCTAAGTTGATATCTAGTCTCAGATCACAATATCCAGAGATATATATATATATATATTTTTTTTTATAATATTTGTACTTTCATGACAGCGATGGTGCTGTCGGTTTACCTTCTATGTTGCATCTTCAAAAGTGCACAATAAAATGTGACACTGAATTTCAAACAGCACATTGTAATTTCTGCATCTGTTATCAAAGTGTTTATTAGTAATACAGTGGAAATTAGTAGAAATGTGAATATTTGGTTAGCATGTTGATTTACGGTGCGTGCCCCTACATTTTCTGGTTGTGCCCCTAAAATTTTCAGTTGGGGGCCACTAGTGAAAAAAGTTAGTCTGGAGCCCTATAGGGTACTTACTCATACTGCTCACCCTATAGTTCTTAATATGATTAATGTGTGGTATGGGGTAAAAGAATACATGAACATATTGGACTCTGTCACAGTTCAGCCCAGTGTGGGGAAATGTTTCACTTAAACCAGGCGAGCTGGTTGCAGGATTCGACATATGGGCAAAGAAAGGAATGAGTAAAGTAGGAGACTAGGGATGTAACAGTATGAAAATTTAACCTCACGGTTACAGTGACCAAAATTATCACCGTTTTCGGTATTATCGCGGCATTTTTAAAAGTGTGTTCAACATGTTCAGAAAGCACTGATAGGCCAACACAAGCTGAAATAGTTTCAAAAAGTGTAACAGTGTTTATTATATTACAGAAATATAGGAAATAAGCTTGTAAAAACTATTGAAAACGCTACTGAAACACTGGCCCGCTTTAGGGTAAGAACTTGAACCAGAGATGTCTGACTTTGAGATCCAGGAAGATTTATTTATTACCAACTCGAACTATGAAGCTGTATTTGATGTTACATGTGAAGTTGGATGTGGTTCTGAAATATAAGCAAATAATAACGCACATTAATAAGCATCTGACTTACTATGAACATTATTTACTAAAACTAAATGTTATAGCCACCAGCATATAACAAGAAACAATTGCAATGTGCGCCGCTGCTACATGCATATAGCGGAAACCCTGCGTGTGCACGTGTGATGCTGATGTTGCACGATGTTAATCATGCAGCGCCCGAGTGAATTTGACCGGCATAAAATCGGCATAATGTCAGATTGACCGGCAGTTTGCCGGTCATGGCCGATGCCGTAAAAATTGGCCAATTCTGGTCACCGGCCGGTCAATCGGTGCATCTCTAACATAAATGTAACATATTGCTCAGTAACACAAACTGAGAATAATCCACATCTATTAAAGCACACACATCCATAACGGAGCAAACAGTGTAATACACCTTTAAGAGCTAAGCATGTGGCTCCACAGGCTAGTCTGTTTACTGGCGATTGCACGTTGCTAGCAAATTGCACTAACACAACCTGAATATCAACACGTGGCTGCACAAGTAATAAACAATCTGCGCATCTAACACAGCAACAGCAATATTATCAAGGCGATAATATATATCTCTCTCTCTCTAAATGTCACGTCGTAACACGGGCTAAATTTCCACCTCGTAGCAGAACACTTATTGAAGATAACGAGGCAGTAAAACCCATGACAGTTTAGCAAGCTACAAAAAAGTTTTAACTTATGTTCTGGGCTACACATGACTTCAACAAGTCCGAAAACGGTTAGGAATGATAAAGAAAAAAGTCTGTTAACATGCTGCTACATTCTGTCCCCTTCTCCTGTCTGAGCGCAGTGCGCGGCAACTTCAGGGGTGTTTGGTGTTTTTTGCCCCCAACGTCGCCTTCCAGGCAGCGCGGCAATGGTTATGTTTAGGGTTAAGGTTAGGGTTAGCTGCCTGGAAGGCGACATTGGAGGCAAAAAAACACCATCGAGCAACTTCAGGAGCCTCAGATGAAGCTGGGAAGAATTAAACACAGGGTTTCCACTAGGGCTGTCCTCGACTAAAGAAATTCTTAGTCGACTAACACTTATATGATTTTGTCGATTAATCGATTAGTTGATGTAATCGACAGAGCTGTGCTCTTTGAGAGGTGGTTAAGACTAGAAAAGCACAATATAAATGTAGTTAATTAACCATCTGTAAAACTGACTTTCTCCACAATTACTCCTGCAAAAGCACCACTTTAAATCTTGAGTTTACCAGAAATGTGCTCATAAGTTTCTTGGAAATGAGTAATTAAGCATGAATAAGCATAAAAAATGACTCATCAACTAAAGAAATCTTAGTCGACTAAGACCAAAACGACCGATTAGTCGACTAATCGACTAAGAGGTGGCAGCCCTAGTTTCCACACCGTGGTAATCCACCGCGATAATAAGGATATTTTAAATGAAAAGGGTAATTGTTACATCAACATTTTTACCGTGGTTTACCGTTACACCGGTAATCGTTACATCCCTATAGGTGACCTCTTTAAAGAAGGGATTCTAGTGACCTTTGAAGAAATATCTAATGAATGACATTCCAAGGACGGAATTTTTTTTTTTATTTTTTTTTTTTTTATTTAAATATCTCCAAATGAAGAACTTATTTCTTCTATGCAAAACCAATCCGTTGGGATTCCTGCACTCTCATCGTTGGAAGAAACTACAACAAACAATTGCAATGAGGGGTTTGATTCTACCGACTCTTCAACCAATCGATTGGACAATGGGGAAAAATCATCTGCACGTTATTTCTATATTAACTAAATTACCAACAGAGCACTGGTAGAGTTTTGTGTCTATCAAAGCATTTATTCCTGAGGCCACTATAGATTTTTTATTATTTGCAATGGAAGTGCCATATATTTACACTACGCTTCTGTTGTAAATAATGTTACATTCCATTCTTTTAGAAGTTTGAAGAAAGTCATTAGCCATTTCATTTGTATCCTAGAGGGAAACACTGTTCTGTGTGAAGAGACCTTGAGAAAATCTTTCCTCCCATCCTGACTCTCTTATCTTTCTACACATCAACTAAATAATGGAAGTGATTGTTAGAGAATATGTATATCCTTGTGTGTGTCTCATTAAACCTTCAGAACAAGGTTTTGGAACTATTCTGCGCTGAACTTTGCACGTTGGAGTTTTTTTCAGGTTGCAGGGAAATGAAGAATGTTCAACTTTGGGTAGTAGCTGCGCTCATCAGTGTCCTTTTTTACCCAGCTGTCCAATCACAGTGGAGGAGGGGCGGGACAAATACCACAAAGACCAACCGTCACATCCTACATTTACAAGTGCTGAAAAACAACAACGGAGGAGGAATTAATACTGCTGGACCGTATATATCCGTCCTCTCTACCTACTGTACATGCTTCAAGCCATCCCATCATTTAGAGCAAGTACTCTACCTTGTGCCAACCACGCATCTATGGCTGTTGTCATTTTTACTTCAGCTGTTTTACGTATCATAGCAACCAGACTCAACAATGACGCCTCAGCTGGAAAAAAAACGTATTATATTATATATTTTCCATTTTGAATTATCACGTGGCATCTGACTATTATGTTTTCCTTCACATAAGACATTCCACCAGAAATGTATGCAACAAAGGCACAAATAAGTGTATATAAATTTATCAGAATGCAGGAAAAGAAGTGTTTTAACGTTCACAATTTTCCAGGGGAAGGACCCCCCCCCCCCAACATGTAACCCAAAATATGTAAATGAAACCTATGCCCTTGGTCATTAAATTGTTTGTTTGTGTTGCAAAAGTGGTAATTCCAGGCATATATTTACTTTTATGAGTTTGGGCCACCGCCCCTTTAACATGCTCTGCACGTCCCTGTATTGTTCACTTGTTAATATGCACCAAAACACTATTTATGTGAAAACCAACTTAGCAGTAAACCTGATTCTGATTTATTCAGTTTTTACAAGAACTGTTTGTTATTGTAACAACATCTACAAAGAACAAGAACCTATTTAAAAAAAAAAAACATTACATTTATATTGTCATGCTAGGTAATTAGGACTACAGTTGAAAATTAGCCGACTGGCTAACACTGCCGCATTTACAGAAATGTTGATTAATGTGCATTGTCCTAATCAAATAAACTTACAAAACAAACAATTTTACCAAGAAAGTGAGCTAATGTTTTCTCATGTTGGCAGCAATTAACTGCAGTAAAAAAATCAAGTTGAATATCCAGACGTGTATGTGTATAAAACTAGCCAAGAAATGTAGACGCTCCCTAGCGGCAGCAAATGTAATTTGCAGCCAGGATCAGTCTAGCAACTCTCCGTTGGCTGGAAAAAACTAATTCTGGTCAGGCCAATTACATCGTGTATAGAGTCGGTGGGCGGGCTTAACATAAGAACAGCAGAGTTGCGACGGTTCCACGTGAATTCCCTGCTACTTGAAAACAAAGAAGATGGCTGCTGCTGCTGCTGGCGAACAGCGGTCTTTCGAATCGGCTTTAGCCGCGACTCTGAAGACTTGGAGTTAAGCACTGAAGTCATTCTTAAAAAAGGAAGATGTGTTCGGAGTTTTGCCGACCGGATACGGCAAAAGTTGCTCTGGTTGGCTATTGAGTGCAGAGGGAATTTGAAAGACAACCGTTTATCCCGCCCCTCGGATTGAGCCCTGCCAATGGTGAGTTCCCAGACCCAACATCTTGATGTGGGTCTGGCTTGTCAGGCTAGTATAAAACATGATGATGAAGGAATCATAAAAAAACAACACTTTGTTTTATGTGGCATTCAGACCAAAAAAGCGATCCAACGATTTTCTGCAGGGTTGTGTCAATGGAACGGCCCATTTGTGTGACGTCCCAATGTAGCACAAATAGACTTTATATCTCACAATTACTGTTTTCCGTCAGATCGTATATAGGTTTTCGACGTTTCCGACTGCACTTGAAGGCAGCTTTATTTTACAGGCGAGAGGCGAGCAAGAAATAGTGAGTGCTTATTTGTTGCAGGAGTTTACACAAAACTTTTTTACAGAAAAAAAAAAAGAAAAAAAAAAAAGATTCCGGCTTTTATAATACGCACAAAAAAACGCCCGCTGAAGCGGTTTACTGAAATCAGCTGTTCTTATAATATTTAATGTGTATGAAAGTGTGCTGCTCCTACACTGTAAACCCGAATGTTCAAAGTAATTAAATAGATTAAGTGGGGTATACTCAAAATTTTAGAAAAAGTTATACTAACTTAATTTTGTCAAGTTGGTGTGACATGTTCTTCATTTTTGAGTATTGTTAACTAATATTTTTTGATTAAATGGAACTATTTTGTGTATAAGTAAGCATAACTTAAAAACATAACTTAAGTGCAACTTAATAGAATTAAGTAATTACATACTAAGAATGATAAAGTCTTGTTATTTCTATTGTTTCAAATAGGGGTGATTTAAAAAACAAAACTTAATTTATATAGCACATAATAAGTAAAATTGATCATAATAAATAAATTGCAATCAGCAAATGGTCTGAAATGCATTAGACATTAGTGGAAGACAACATGTATTTATTTTATTTATTTTTTGTATTTTTAAAACAGTAACAATTTGATTGAGGCAAATGGTCTGAAATGCATTAGACATTAGTGGAGGACAAAATGTATTTATTTTTTGCATTTTTATTGTCATCAATTTAATGTTGCTTATATATTTTTTATTTTTATTTAAGTGTTGAGCAGCTGCAGGGATCATTGTTTATGCCGAGTTAATCTCTGATTCAACCTGCGAAGCAGAAGGTGGCGCTAATATGCATACTACCTTCCTTACCGCTCTTTGGAAAAAAACAGAAGAAGAAAAGTTTGAACAACGCAGCAAGGCGGGAAGCAACAGACAGTAGGCTTGCAGAAGTTACTACCTACGCAGAAGCAATCAGCCTCACTGGACTTACTGTAAGTTTTGAATGTTAATATTCATTCACTTTTACTTCTTTTATACATTATACATTTTTACATGCGTTTGTCTCAGAGAGTGTAGAACTTCTCCAAGCCCCCGCCCTTCACTGGCTTATCACGGAAGTCTTGTAGGGATTGGCAACTTGTCAGATATAGGTTAGCTGCTAAAGAGCTAGCTAATTAGCGCGACCACTAACGTTACACACTCCAGCAGCACAGCTAGCGACCTACCACTACCAGACTCACTGAAGAATTTTACGACGGATGAATCTAGTAATCACACGCTCATTCCCCGCTTAAAGGTGGTGTTAGAAAATGAGTTGTTAGTAGAAGCACTAACAGACACCTCATATGCGATAGTTAGTTTTTTGTTGATGGAAACTTTCAATAGTGCACCGCTAAGGTCCAATATCATATTAAAAGAGCATAAACGAGCATAATGAGTCAAACTGAGTTCCTACACTGCAAGTCCGCGCTCCCTGTAGCTTCTAGGGACGCTCGTTTTAAATTCTGTGTGAGCAGACTGTCTGAGACACGGAGATTGCTGTTAACAGAACACGAGTCAACTGCCCGTGCTCGCCCACTTGTGTTGCGTTGGTTTTAAAACAAACGACCCTGCTGGAGGCAAGCTGCTTCTCATGACAAAGATGAATAAAGTAAAAACCCTTAACAGTAAAGCTTTGGTTTGTAGAAATGGCATTATTGTTGATTAAGCATGCAGTAAGGTTCAAGTGCTGCTGCTTTTCTTTACAGTAATGTTAATTTTGCTTGATGGCTTTAGTAACTTCACACTTTAGGGATAAAATGAAAAGATCATTAACAGGGAACATTTATAAGTATTTATAATTCGACACTCTTTGAATGCTTTTACTTGTTCAGTTTCAGATCAGTTTATGCCTTTGCATCTCTCTGTTCCAGTTTCAAAAAGTTAAGGAAGATAACTGGAGATGTGATAAAGATACCAGGTAATCCAATGAATCTCTCACACACACACACACACACACACACACACACACACACACACACACCTCTAAATACCAGTAACTTAAATTGTTTTTTTTTTTCAGAGAATGTTTTAGTGTGGTAACCCTAAATCATACACACTGCCACATACACATATCATTTGTTTATTCTACTTGCCTGTTTGATCAAAATAATGCTTTTTGCCGTATTCAAGTCAACAATTCATGAATGTCTTCTGTTCACGAATATCATCTTCCTAATTGATATTTAACCTTTGGCACTGAACAGATCATATTTTACTTTGTATTTGCTTGCAAATATTGTTGAAGAAAGATGGTGGAGACCACATTTCCCCTATGCCGACAGACCATAGTGATATCCTGCCCACCAGTGAACGAGCTCATGGACCTCTGGCCTGGTCTCAAAATAGAGTCTGAGGTAATATGGATCAGCTCTCTCTTTTAAAGTGAAAATTGTGATTCTTACTCATTTGGCCGATATTTTTGCTTTATAAATGTGTGCTAGATTCTTCAAATTGGACTGTTTTTTTTAAGTGTTCTCCTCCTGCTGTTATTTCTATGCAGTTGTATGCAGAGTTCCAGCGGATTACAAATCCGAACCTGCCCAACACATGCTATGCTGAGCTTGACCGCCATCTTCCTCAACCGATGACCTTATTCAGACAGAAGGCATCAAAAACTGGGAAGACAGCAGATGCTCTGGCTAAAATTAAAAAACAATCAATGATGAACAGGTAAATAGATTTTTACACATTTCATAGGTTGACCCAGTGGAACATTGAACAGGTTCAATGATTCAAATGAGCTTTGTGAATTTTGCAATTAGTCCACTTTATGTTTGCCATTTGTCTGATTGCATTAAAGATGTGAACAGGTTAGAAAGTGGTAAACTACCACCAAGGTTGCAGACCCTCAAGAATGGCTTAATGATGTAGAAACTCATCTGAAAAAAGGCTGCAGGGTAAAGCATTATAAAAGGCTAGTTCAAAGTTATCTCCTTTTGTCTAAATAATGCCTCAAAAAGTTACTGCACTACTTTGCAGGTGTTCAGCCAATAGGCCCAAACTACACAATATGCCTTTGTTCTCATTAATATAATGCAAAAGTAACGCTAATGTTTTGTATGTTTTAATGTTTTTCTTAACCATTGTGGGCTGCACAAGATGACCCACATTTCACTGTGCATTTGATACTGGTTATGTAAAACATTTACATTTTAGAGTTTTAAGTGAAAATGTTCTTAAACAGTCTATAGAATTTTTGAAATTTCACCCAAATTGCTGCCCTGTTGCCTTACTGAGGAAGAAACTCATCTGAAAAAAGGCTGCAGGGTAAAGCATTATAAAAGGCTAGTTCAAAGTTATCTCCTTTTGTCTAAATAATGCCTCAAAAAGTTACTGCACTACTTTGCAGGTGTTCAGCCAATAGGCCCAAACTACACAATATGCCTTTGTTCTCATTAATATAATGCAAAAGTAACGCTAATGTTTTGTATGTTTTAATGTTTTTCTTAACCATTGTGGGCTGCACAAGATGACCCACATTTCACTGTGCATTTGATACTGGTTATGTAAAACATTTACATTTTAGAGTTTTAAGTGAAAATGTTCTTAAACAGTCTATAGAATTTTTGAAATTTCACCCAAATTGCTGCCCTGTTGCCTTACTGAGGAATTAACCAGGAAGCCAAAAGCAGTGTTTTTTTTTTCTTTTATAGCTGTAGCAAATAATAATTTCATTTTGGTATTATTTATTATTGTTTTACTCCGATTATTTTCCTGACTATCTGATTAGTTGTCTGGTCAATATCAGAAATTTGTGATACATATTTATTTCCTAGGGCCTTAAAGCAACACGCCTACTTATTGGGGCTTATTCCCCGTATCCCCCAGAGTTCGATAAGTCCATACATACCCTTCTCATCTCCGTGCGTGTCGTAACTCTGTCTGATGCACCCACGCCTAGCTTAGCACAGATCCTGGAGGTAACCGGCTCCATCTATGCTCCTAATAAGTGACAAAATAACGCCAACATTTTCCTATTTACATGTTGTGATTTGTATAGTCACAGCGTGTATGAATAACAAGGTCACATGAGACACAGCCATCTTCTAACCGTATACAAACTGGGAACTATATTCTCAGAAGGCAAAGCACTGCTACTTGGGTGGAGTGATTTGCTTGCAGAACTCCAGGCGAACTCTCTGCTCCTCACCACGGGGCTTCTCAGGTGCAAATCACTCTGCCCAAGTAGCAGAAGTAGCAGTGCTTCACCCTTTCTGAGAATAGTTGTCAGTATGTATACGGTTAGAAGATGGCTGTTTCTCAGCAGCTAGCAGTGGGTGCGTCAGACACGCACGGAGATGAGAAGGGTATGTATGGACTTATCTAACTCTGGGGGATATGGGGAATAAGCTAAAGTCCCAATAAGTCGGTGTGTTCCTTAAGTGACCAGGAACACATTTGGAAGGCTAGAAGTTTTTCTTCTTAAAAATCTCTCAAATGTATTTATTTATTTATATACAATTTATTTAAGTATATTTTAAAATTATTTTTTTATTCTATTTATTTTAATTTATAAATGTTTATTTATTTTTGTATTTAAATTTAACTGTTCAAAAGCGGACTTTCATGACTTTTAGATATATTAAGTTAGGTAAACTTAATGTAAGTGAGGCAATCAGTTGCCACAAAATTTTTAAGTTTTGAGTCACATGTTTTTAAGTAAACAAACTCAACATATTTGACTAATGTGTACTTAAAACAATGACAACACAAACTAATAAACATTGAGTTTGGTTAACAAACTGGTGTGGTTGTGTACTTATTTTTTTAAAGTTCTGTGAACTTATTCCTGTGGTTTGTAAACTCAAAACTTTAAGTCATAATAACTGAAAATAATTGAGCTGCCTTAACAGAAAACTGTAAGTCATATTAACTGCAAATATTTGAGTTGAGTTAAATGAGCACTTTTAATTTAACTGTTATCAAAAGGTACATGTAGCAATTCATCCAACCTTTTAAGTTCTGGAAAACTTTGACTTTTAAGTTAATCAACTTAAAAAAATTGTGGCAACTGATTGCCTCACATTTTTTGAGTTCTGGTAACTTATTCGGGTTTACAGTGTAGCGTACTTTCATCATATCGTGATAACCAGATCATGAAAATATTTTACTTAGGGATGTCCAGATCCGATCACGTGATCGGAAATCGGGCCCGATCACGTGGTTTCAGACTCGATCGGAATCGGACGTTACCTCCCAATCAGGACTAGGATATATATGTATATATATATTCTCATTATTTTTTAACACATCTATAGTTATGCGGTGGCACAGAGTTAGACCCTTTTGACTCCACAAAGAAACAGCAACGCGTGCGACATGACATCACTTTGTTGCAGAGACGCTATTGGTTAAATGCCGGCAAAGTAGAACACGGACGCAGCTTGAAGTGGAAAGCGCGAGTATGTCTGCGGTCTGGAGGTATTATAAAGTTGAATTATTATAGAAGTATCGGATCGGGACTCGGTATCGGTAGATACTCAAAATCAAATGACTCGGACTCGGACTCGAGGGCAAAAACACCTGATCGGGACATCCCTAATTTTACTACAGCGTTTTGTAAGAAAGAGAGAGAGAGGTGGATGCGCTCAGAGCAAACAGCTGTCGGCGAGCCTGTACGGATATATGAATAACATGATTTCTCTGTGTGCCATGTAAACATCATATCCCGAATATGATCGAGAAACAGGATAAGCCTCATAACCAGAATTTTCCTGTCCATGTTAACACACATGATTCAAACAACATGCTAGCTTCGTCCATGGGTTTAGCGATAGGCTGACCGGTCATAAAAAAGTCTGATAAAAAGTGGATGGGTTGTTGGTGAAATAACTGGTGGTGTAAGAAAAAAAATCAATACACTTGAGTATCGCAATATTTTATTTTGCAATACTGTGATCGATTTTCAAAAACGCAATATTGAATTTTTTTTATTTTTTTTTAAGTTTACGTGCAAAAATATTCATGGTATAAAAGTGGTTCACGTTTATGTTGTGTTTAAACCCCCTGCCGCTAGATGGGTATGCTGAGACGCACCACCAGTGTCCTCGCCTAACAGTGCCTGACTTTTTGCTAAAAGCAGAAGCAAACAATGTAACTAGCTATGGCTGAACCCCGTGTAAGACCGGCTCCCACTGCATTCCGTGCTGAAGTGTGGAATCATTTTGGTTTCCAGAGTAAAGAGGGCACTACCGATATTGACAGGAACCATGCAGTAGGGTTGGGCGGTAATACGGCATACCACGGGGTCTAAAAATAGCAACGGTATCAGTTTAAATACCGTCATTAAAAAAAATGCAATGCACTTATATAGGAGACAAGGATTAAATATTAAATTGTGGTGACCCACAAGTAAGGCTGAAAGAGACATTCACCAAGGTAGGCTACTGTAGCTTTAAGGGAGAGGTGTTATGATATACAAGTTCCGGGGCTGAATTATGTCAAACAACGAAGGTGGTGAAAATGCTGTTGCTTCGGCGGCGCCGGCCACTGCTAGCGGCGCAGCTAATGTCAGTGCTATCTACGCGGCCACCATCAAGTTACCAGACTTTTGGCAGCACAACCCATGGCCGTGGTTTTAGCACATCGAGGCCCAGTTCCAGCTGAGAGGAATAACACAGGACGTTACAAAGTATTTCCACGTGGTATCGGCCTTAGATGCCTCAACAACAGCCAGGGCTATGGCGCTGTTAGAGGCTCCTCCTGCTAACGGCAAGTAAGACGCCCTCAAAACATTCCTGTTGGAACTCTTTGAACTGTCGGAGCTGGAGAAAGCAGACCGCCTGCTGTCCCTGAACGGCCTTGGCGACAGCAAGCCGTCCGAGTTAATGGAGAGCTTCCAGCACCCGTGCGCACCGCACTGGCCGTGCGCTGGCTGTGGAGGCAGACAGGATTTTCCTCGCCAACCGGGAACAGTTTGTCCACGCGCTGCTGCCTCTCCAGCACACGTCTGCCCCGCTTGCACTCCACAAAATATAATTCATGTAATTATGTGTAGTTGTCATCACGTGACAGCGTGGAGGAGAAAGTAGTTTTTTGTAAGTTGTGGTTATGTTATTATTGTTTCAGTATTAGTGTTTGGTAGCCTATTCAGTTTCTGAACGGTGCACAAGCCAACAGTTTGGTGACGCCGTCTGAGCCTTACGTCATAATTTTTAATGACGTCTTGATGACGGTAATACCGTATACCACGGTAAAATAGGGAGGAGGTTTGACGGTATCAAAATTTGGATACCGCCCAACCCTACCATGCAGTTTGTAAACTGCGTCTGGCAAAAATCAAGTACTCGAGTAATACCACGAATTTGAGGGCACATTTAGCAAGACACCATTTAGACACTCAGTTAAGCGGACAGCAAGCTAAACGAGTCGACCCCTCACAACTCACCCTTGCTCAAGTTCAAAACGCACAAATTACCACCGACTTCAACTCGTGCACCCAAAATAACCCAGTCAGTAGTTTATTTCATTTGTAAAGACATGCGCCCGCTCAGTGTGGTTGAAAATGAAGGCTTCCGTAATATGGTGCAAACGATGGAGCCTCGTTATGCTATACCCTCCCGGGGCAACACATCACTGATATCGCTGTACCCAATCTTTACAAGGAGGTTAAAACAAACGTGCTGGAATGTCTAACTTTTAGCTGAGAATGTTGGCTTGACATGCAACGCTTGGACATCTAGGGCGACCTAGTCATATGCGACTAGTTTGGCTCATCACATAACTGATGAATGGAAGCTGGAATCCTGTGTACTGCAGACAAGAGTGATGCGCGACAGCCACACCGGAGAGAACAGCTGAAAGAGGCCGTTGCTGAGTGGCGAACTGGACACAAAAGATCCCGTCTTAGTTACAGATAATGCAGCCGATGTGCGTGCGGCGGCTGAACTTGCCGGCATGAGCCACATACGGTGCTTTGCGCACAGTCTTAACCTCGCCTCACAAAAAAAGCGCTGAGAGTGCCATCAGTGGATCGACTACTTGGCAGGGTCAGACGCATCACCGCATTTTTTCAGACGCAGCACCATAGCTAGCCACCAGCTTAAAACAAAAGCAGGACCTGCTCAAGCTTCCAAAGCACAGACTAATCACAGACGTTGTTACAAGGTGGAACAGCTCGTATGATGTGGCGGACAGATTTTTAGAGCGGCAGCCAGCCATCTGTGCGACACTCCTTTCAACAGACGGCCGCAAGAGTGAGAAGGATACATTCACACTGACTGATGCTATCATCACATGTGCTGAAGCAGCGCTCAAGGCACTCAAACCCATGAAGGATGCTACCTTAGCGATGTCAGAGGAGAGCATGCCTACCGTTTCCATCATTGCACCACTTTATGCAAAGCTCGTCATGGGCACAGAAGAACACCTGGATGACGCACAAACCGTGAAAAGTATCAAGGCTGCTATAGCAAAAGATCTGGGAAAGAGATATGCTGATGAACAGGATACACTGCGAATGGCATCAGCTCTTGATCCTAGGTATAAGGATCTACCCTTTCTCTCCGAAGCAGAGGCCAATGATATCTACTTCAGAATAACTGATGCTGTGGTGGATGACCTCACCTAGCAACAGCATATAAGTATAAACACATCAAATACACACAAATAAAAATACATGATCACATTAGGCCTAAGGTGTAAATAGTAAAATAATCTCCATTTAATTGGACTTGAATCTATGTACAAAAATATGATGAATTTGGGCTAAGATTTAGTGTTGGTGTACATTTTACATTTACTGTAAAACCAATACTAGTGTAATTTGATGTTTTTCAGCAGCAAGGGGAAGGAGAATAGGGTTGGGTACCGAAACCCGGTTCCACTATGGAACCGGTTCCTACGCAAACGGTAGTATTCGGACCGGATTGGAATGCAAATTTCGGTTCCTCATTTCAGTTCCGACTGAAATATTTTCCCTCTGTCGCTCCAGACGGCGGCAGACTCTTTTTTCTTTCTCCCTTTTACGCCGAGTGGCGCACGTGCCCGCTCGCGGTGTGAAGCGCGTGTCCGCGCTATTCCCCCAACGTGCACTCTACAACCACAGCTGATAGACGGCTTTTTGCACACGCTCCGAAACGGACGTAAAAATATCACACTTTCTCTGTAGTCTAGCAAGCTATCGTAAATGTAGGCTACTTTTAAAATGGCATATTTTCCCTCTGGGCTCACCAAAACGGACGTAAAGGCATATTAACCATTCACTGAACGTGATCGCTAGTAAACATATGTATTACACTTGCTCTGCTAGTCTATCGTTCAGGACAAGACCCTGTAGCCTGGTGCCCTTTCAAACTCATACCTGTGTGTACAGGCCTCTTGGACACCATCTGAGAGAGTTTTCTCCTGTGCAGGACATGCCATAAATCAGGAGAGGTGTGTTTCTTGCCAGAGAAGGCAAATATGGTAATTTTTCAGCAGGAAAATGCGTGCAGGATTACGGCTGCGCCGCCACTGGTGACGTACTAGTGTGAAGATGTCGGCTTCTCTTCCGACACAAACGAGAGACTTCACTACAAGTTGGTGCAGGTATGGAAGTAAATCTATTTCATCAAATTTTGAAATTTAAAAGCCATTGAATTTCCAGCACTGAATAAAATGCATTGAAATGATGTACCTGAATTTTAGCCTCTAAATTTTACTCTTCAAATTTTCAGCAACTAATTCGCACCTTTATTTTTCAGTTCATAAGTTCATTTAAGTTCATAAATTTGGAATCCAAAATTCAATATACCAAATTCAGATGCAAAATACAATGTATTAATTTTTAGTAATATTCCCCTCCCATTAAAATCTGTATATATCATGAAAATACCCATCAGGGAATGTTAACGGGGTTGTCGGTCTCTAAATGTTTTAACTTTTATGAGCGCATCCCTCTCTCCCCCTCTCTCCCTCTCTCTCCGCGCACCGAGCTCCGCC
The DNA here is from genome assembly GCF_008315115.2 of Sander lucioperca. NCBI lineage: Eukaryota > Metazoa > Chordata > Actinopteri > Perciformes > Percidae > Sander > Sander lucioperca. The sequence goes on along the minus strand of NC_050196.1, from coordinate 3,670,530 downwards.
TGATCTAACCGTCCTAATTTCCACCAGTTGCGGTGACGCCGTTATCAATCGAGTGCTGATTGGTCAATAGGCGGTGCTTTTACACCGGTTGATCTCTAATCTCCAACATAACCTGCTCCCGACCAGGTTAGGTGTTCAGCATAAGTTACCACGGCGATTGAACCCGGTGTTATGTCCCTACTGGTTTCCACAGTAACTGGTTTCCGTATATTGTGTTTACCTAACAGCAGCAGTTGTTGCCGCCTCTATCGCCAGATTCGTCACACAATCACAAACACATTGCTGGCGATTTTCAGGTGGCATCTCATATCTATTGCTGCGAATGTGATTGTATAAATGAGCACTACATCGCAGCCACATACAAAAAATTGATTTAAGAAAATACAATAACTGCAAGTTTGCGTTGAGCTGGTTTCGAACTATCAAAAGCAAAAACACATACTCTTCATGTCCGAAGCTCTACGATGCGAGCTACTCAAATGCTGTCAACTTTTATTTCCAGTAGGCATTACTCAACTACGTCAGCATCCAGGTAACAGTTTGTTTTGGTTTTATCTGAAACAACTGGTTTCTCCCATAGGTTGTGTAAAACCGTTACTCTTAGAAAATACACGATCGTATTTATCATGATTCTTTTCTCGCGGCTACGGCTATATTACCACTACATTACAGCCCCTACAACATTACACATCTATTAATACTTTTAAACAGCGACGATATAACCGAGTATAATATTACCACTTGTATTCGATTTTTCCTGGCTCAGTGGCTCGCTCGGCTCGTACTGTATGTTTATAGTTTTATCAGTAGAGTTAGATCGTCACTATTTAGAAAACTTGTGTAGTGTCGTAGGGGGCTGTAATGTAGGCTACAGTGGTCAATATAGCCGTAGCCGCGAGGAAAGAAACGTGATAAATAGCCTACGTTTGGGTATTTTCTAAACTAAACCCAGGTAACCAGTTGTACCACTACAGTTGTAACATGTTACCTGGGTGCTGATGTAGTTAATTAATACATGACTGGAAAGCAGAAGATCCATGAGTTTCGTAGCTCACAGCGTAGCGCTGCTGTTAACAGGTGATTATATGTTTTTGCCCTTGTGAGATCGAAACCACCTCGAAAACAATCTTGCAATCATTATATTTTCTTAAATTTCTTTTTTTGCATGTGGCTGTGATGTAGTGCTCACTTATTCCATCATATTCCCCGCAGTAGATCTGGGAAGAGATTTCAAACTCGCCAGTAATATGTTTGTGATTGTGTGACGAATCTGGCGAGAGAGGCGGCAACAACTGCTGCTGTTAGGTAAGGTAAGCACAATATACGGAAACCAGTTAGTGTGGAAATCAGTAGGGACATAACACCGGTAACAAGTGATCCACCGTCGTGGTACAGAAAACCCCGGGTTGAACCTGAAGTGACCTCGTTAACGCCAAATCTCGCTTCGTAGTACCGGCCTCTGGCATTGTATGGTCGATGTTGTAGAAGTATCAGAGTGGAAGCTCCGTTCAGTTGTCTGTGGACTCTTTGAGCTAATCGGCTAGCTAGCTCTCTCTCCACCTAGCTACACCATTCACGTTACACACTCGTTCTGGACACCATTCACAGCTGCTCGTATTGCTCATTTCAGTAAACGTACACACAGTACACGGCAAAGACTCTCAGTTAATCCTCTTATAAAAACACATTAGCTTAAGGAGCTAGCTCCGGCTAACAGGCTGTGAATGATTTCGCTAACGTTAGCTTAGCTAGCATCAATAGCAGAGCAGTATAAAGAAAACAGACCTTCTTGCAGCTCCGTTTCCGGGTTTAAAACCACCGCCAGTTGTTTCCGGTGTCGGTCCATGTCTGATGAAACTAACTCATCGGGTTCTGCCGCAATTTGGATCCAACTAACGGCTTCTCTCCGCTGACTGCTCCGGTGTTTATGTCGGTAAAATATAAACAACTTCTTCTTCTTCTCTTTAATGGTGGATCACAAACCAATAGTGCCACCCACTGTACCGGAGTGTGTAACATCAGGGCTTTGCATACTTCAGGTTATACTGTATACACACAGCAAGACTTCTTAAGGGTTGTGAATTTATCGGGTATACAAATATCCCCACAAAATTAAACTGCCCTGTTTTTTGTTTTTAGTTTATTTGTCCATCTTTTTGCTGCACCTTTCTGATCACATACACTAGGGAGTAACTTCTAAACCTTCGACCACCCACTGGTCAGTCAGTCGGTCTATTTGAATACAGCCTGTATCTGACTTGAATTCTAGTCTTTGTTTTGCAATAATGCAACTCAGCCAATATTATGAGACATATTGCCTTTTATTTATTTGACTATTCACGGTTAGTAAGCCTATTAAATAAGCTAATTGTTTCTTTCAGCCTGTTAATAAATGTGCGTTAATTAATTCACATAATGGTATGTAATTATTACATTGCACATTTCAGTTGTCTTTCTAGACTTATTGTAGGCTACTTGTTGCATTGCTCCTTATATTGCTCTGTTGATTGAACGGACGGGAAATAGCAGAGTCGCAGAGCGGTGTCTGGGGAGTGTGTTAAAAACTTGCATATATGCGCCATGTTAGGTGGGAAAATGGGAAAAGAATGTAACAAGACTGACTTGTGAATCTAATCATACTATAGAATCCCACACTATTATATTACCTAGGTTACGCTGCCACCTGGTGGAGACCCCAATACACTACAAACAGGCAAAATGCCTATTCTATATTACAGCTATATCAGGTACTATAACTAAACAACAACAACAACAACAACAACAACAACATGATCTGTATTGGCCCTCTATCGGCAGATATTGCTCATGGATGATAGACAATAGTATCGGTGGCTAACAACGCGGTCAAGGCATCTCTAACAGCTGCAGCTGATTTAGAACGCTGTTGTTCGAGTCCTCACTTAGACCAAAAAAGTAAATCACATCACACCAATTCTGAGGTCTTTACACTGGCTTCTTGTACCTCAAATAATTGATTTAAAAATACTTCTGTTGTTTATAAAGCAAAACAAATATATTTCTGATCTGCTGCTACATCATGGACCACCCAGACCTCTCAGGTCATCTGGGGCAGCTCTGCTTTCTGTCCCCAGAGTCAGAACTAAACAGGGGGAAGCAGCGTTCCATTTTTATGCACCTCATATCAGGAACAAAACTCCCAGAAAACTGCAGGTCGGCTGCAAATCTCACTTAATTTAAATCGAGGCTGAAGACTTTTCTTTGTCATGCCGCCTTTCTTTAAACAATTGTTCATTTCGTGTACTGAACTGAAAGTTTTATTCTTGTATTTTATACCTGTCGTATTCTATTTTAGCCGTTTTTATATTTTAGCTGTTTTAACAGCTCTTTAATGTTTTATGTAAATACTTCAAATTACCTTGTTGCTGAAATGTGCTATACAAATAAAGCTGCCTTGCCTACCAACCACAAACTATGAAAAAAGACAACCCAGTCAGTTTTTTGTGGACTGCCTACAGAGATGCCATTATCTGTATCTGTGGAACCACCAGCATGATCTGTCTCTGTATATTTTCACATCCTCTCTGTATAAACTAAAATTTTATGAACAGTCTGAACCACACCAATTTAACGAAAATATTTTGTCCAAAAAGGTTCTGTTTTGCATTGGAGATAGAAACTATTTACAGTAAAGATATATAGAAAATACCCTACCATGAAGGTAGTAATCTTAAATTCTAATAATGCTGCGTTTATTTATATTTTGACTACTTTACTTAGAGATCCTATCTTAACTGTTTGGTAACTATGGTAATGGACCTGATTAAGGAGAAAAGCCTTTACAGATTAACAGCTGCTAAGTCAATGTTCCTATCCTAACTTAAGATAAGAAAAGTGCATTACACAAGCATTCTTAACTTTTCAAAATCCTAAATAAACTCTCCTAACTTTAAGATAACCGTTGAGCTGTCCCAACTCTTTTGTTTCTGTTAAGTTCGCGCCTCTCACAACCAACTGCTAACAGTGCTCACAACTACAGTACAAGCTTCATGACACATGTCATTGGCCGGCTCTGGCTTAGGTGGTAGACCGCCTACCAATCGGATGGCCGGTGGTTCGATTCCCTGGCTCTGCGTTCCCATGTTGAAGTGTCCTTGGGCAAGACGCTCAATCCCGAATTGCTCCCGATGCTGCGCCATCGGTGTGTAAATGAGTGTGAATGTTCATCAGAGCAGGTGGCACCTTGTACGGCAGCCTTGGCCACCAGTGTATGAATGCGTGTGAATGGTCCCTGTACTATGTTAAAGAGTCGTTAAGACTAGACATATTTAAATATATAATACAAAAATATATATAAATATAAAATACAGTCCATTTAAATGTTAGTTAAGTAAAAGTATGGAAGTTTCATCAGAAAGATGTACTTGTAGGCCGTAATATTGTTCTGTAGTTTAATTGTAATAAACCATAGTATTTTATCAACTGCATGTGTGCAAAATCTTAATTTGTATCACTAATTTGTCTATTAACTTATCTTGAGTTGTTTTGTACTTTTTAGCTGTGTGGACTCTTTACCTCTGTTTTGATGTATGGACCCTGATGGCCTAACTTTACGTTCTTCTGTTTATCTAAAGTGCAGAGACTGGCTTTTCTCTACCTCCCATTTTGGTCACAGATTTGGAGGTCAGATGGACTGAAGAGCTGTTAATTTTACCCCCTCCCTACCTGCTGTCAACAGCAGCAACGATTCACTTCCTCTCTCTTTTCTTCCTCATCTTCCAACAGTGAAAAACCAGCCATTGTGCTGCATGGTATGCCTTTTTATACCCATCAATTTGTTTGTATCTAAAAAGCTACAGGTGTCGGAATTAATCTAATTGTAAATGACATATAGTTCTGCGCAAGGAGCATGTGATTAGTAAAACTTTATTTCTGTTGCACCTTTCACAATGCTTAAAACATGCCTTCAATAAAACAAACATTTAAAAACAAAAATAAAACGATCTAAAGCCATAAAAATAAAAGACTATGATACTGTCTGTATATGGTGACCATATTAAAGCGCCGTGCTCTGCCAGACGGAGGCATCGAAAACAGCATTAGTGTAAACATTGTTCCTGTTTATCTTATTATTTATGAGAATAAATTCCATAACATGCCAATATAATTCCAGAACATATTTGAGTTTTCTTTTTCCAAATATATCTTCATTCAAATTTACGATGATATCTTATTCTATTTTGTCTGGTTTTCACCGCAGATCGATCAAACAGGTGTTTGTGTAGGATATTAATTGTAAGAATGGCTTTGTGAGAGCGGCGTACGTCTTCTTTTGTGCGTAGAAAAATGGTGCACACATTTTTGAGATTAAACATGCCCCAGGCGATGCTTTACAGTCTCATCAAGAGGTAATGTGACATAGGGCACATGACATATAAATGCTACCCACTTAAAGAAAAGCATTACTAAGACACAATGAAGAAAATAACAAAGTACACAGTAAACAGAACATACAGTATAACTAACATCCTGGAGAATCATCAATGTATCCTTACATGACTTGTTTAAAGGTCCAATATGTAATATATTTACTGTATTTAATCAAAAGATTACCATAATATGTCATCAGTAATTAAGGAAACATGGTAAGTTGAAATACTATCTTCTCTGACAACAATGCTAAAGCCAGAATTTTTTACTTTGAAATGTCCATTCCGGGACAATGTCTGTTTTTATTTTGGACTGTGTGTTGTTGTCAACTGCCCATTTTGACACCGGGGTTGCCAGACATGAAACAAACAAACCCGCAAAAACAACGGGCTGCAGCGATGGTAGCAGCAACCAAACTAATTGGATTAACAGAGATAGATCCATTCTACCCGACCTAAAACAAACTTATATTCATATTTCTAAACAGTTGCGTGACCAAAGACGTGGTAAAACATGGGTAAATATTGGAGATGCATTTAAAAGATGGAGACAGCTTACAGCCCAAAAGGACACAGAGTTGGCTAATTTCCTCCTAAACAGGTAAGCATTGAGCTTTATTAATTTTCACTCATTTCAACATCCATGTGGTTGCATTAAATTATAAAGTACTCGAGTTAGTTACTTGCAAAAAAATGAGACAGCCGGTGAAGTGATCCCAACTGGTGCAAACGCCGCCATGCTAACACGCTAACATTACCGGAGGACCAGGCAAGTGGGCCACAGCCAACCGCCATGATGGACATATGAGAGAAACAGCAAGTTTGACTTCTGAATAATGGTTTCCATTTATTTATTTATTTAACTTTGGCAAAACAACCCTGTAGCCTGAATTACTGGATTGTATGTTCTCTACAAGTCTCTCTGCGATGGATGTTATGGAATATTCTTGTGGCTAACGTTACCATCGCAAGCTTCAAGGTTGTGATAAGATGATTCCCACTTAGATACAAACTGGCATGCAACCATAAAGTGTAATGTGCAGTGTAAAGACAAGCTGTATAACAGGGTCTGTAAAATAGTAATGTTAGTACCGAGAAATCTCCCCCCTGCCGAAATTCTTTCCCTGCTTCTGTTCAGCGGCCGTAGCCGAAAAACAGTGACGACTGCGTGGTCGGGATCTTTTTAGCGGCTGTTGCAGTGACGTTAAGCGGAGAAAGGGTGGCTGTCAGTCGGGCACAAAGCTCTGCAAGGTCACGGTCATTGTTGTTACGTTTAGCCATTAAAATGTAACTGTCGGCCGGGTACAGAGCTCCACGAGAGCACCGGCTTTTATAACTGTCAACATAGCAGCATCTAGAAACTCCGCTGCACTGTGGAGTTATGTCTGGCAATGCGAGACTAGCATCTAGTTAACATTTACATTGTGGGACGTTGGCTTTAACGTTCGCAACCTGGCAACCCCCGTGAACTTCGACGCTGGGGAGGAGGGAACGGGGGAGATGACTCTCCAGTATTTTGAATTTGGACTGCAGTAACCATTTTAAACGCTAGCTGTCAGTATTACATATTGGACCTTTAACGTTCATGTTGATTGGTTCATGTTCACTGACGGTCTGGGCGCTGAATACTGACTAAGTGGTGAGAAAGTCAAGGCAGAGTTTCAGACGCCTGAGGAACTTCCAGATATCCCCTCAAATACAGAGGAATTTCTAATCCTGCATCATCAAGAGCTTCCTGACAGGGAACATCACCTCATCATGCTTTGTACAGAAACAGCACAGAAAAGGACGGTAAGGCCCTGCAAAGCATGATTATAGGTAAACATACAATAGATGGTGCCCTCCCCTGCCTAAAGGATATCTACTCCAAGTGCAACAAGAATAAGACTAAGAGAGTTATTAAAGATCCAAACATTAACTTCATAATCCAATTGATTTTAAGCACTGTCAAAATAATTTCTAAAATAAGATGGATTTTAGATTTTCTGGCTTTTTTTAAAAGATCGACAGTATTACATCTCATATCACTTTTAGAGACCTCATTAATTTTAAATTAAAAAGTGTTTAACCCTTGTGTTGTCCTCTGTCTGTTTTGCCTGTTCTTAAAGCATAAAGTATAAATTATCACCCAATTCTGTGTTACATCTTCTTAGCCAACTTCATTCCAAATAATTACCACTAGTTTAACAAATATTTATGGAATTCATAGTCAATAAACCTCATTCATATTAAATTATACCTAATTTTCGATTAAAACCCCCCAGAAATTATGAATTATTTTGACTAATAGTTAAGATCAGAGAAACCTATGTTGATAGATAATCACAGCCTGTTTAGTGTATGATAAATGTATAAAGAAACCCATATTTTTGACATAGAAACACTGAAAAAGGGTCAAATTTGACCCAAGGGCTTAAACCTGACTGAGGAGCTCTGCTCTCCTTCTTGACTGAAGCTATACTCCACATGTCTAAATGGTTTCTATGATGTGTGGGTTCTCATGTGTTTATGTAAATTTCCACTCTCTGTAAAAGCTTTATTACAGACTGAGCAGTTAAATGGTTTTTCTCCTGTGTGGGTTCTCATGTGCTTATGTAAATTTCCACTCAGTATAAAAGATTTCTTACAAACTGAGCAGCTAAAAGATTTCTCTCCTGTGTGGGTTCTTATGTGTGTCTGTAAACTTCCACTCACAGTAAAAGCTTTCTTACAGATGGAGCAGCTGAATGGTTTCTCTCCTGTGTGGATTCTCATGTGTTTATGTAAACTTCCATTCTCTGTAAAAGCTTTCTTACAGACTGAGCAGCTAAATGGTTTCTCTCCTGTGTGGGTTCTCATGTGTTTATGTAAATTCCCGCTCACCGAAAAAGCTTTCTTACAGACAGAACAGCTGAATGGTCTCTCTCCTGTGTGGATTTTCATGTGCCTATGTAAACTTCCGCTTGCGGAAAAAGCTTTCTTACAGATTGAACAGCTGAATGGTTTCTCCCCTGTGTGGGTTCTCATGTGTTTATGTAAATTTTCACCTAGTGTAAAAGCTTTCTTACAGATTGAACAGCTAAATGGTTTCTCTCCGGTGTGGCTTCTCATGCATTTCTTCTGAATTGGCTTGCGGCTATGGGTTCTCATGTGTTTATACAAATTTCCACTCTCTGTGAAAGCTTTCTTACAGACGGAGCAGCTAAATGGCTTTTCTCCTGTGTGGATTCTCATGTGTTTCTTTAAACTTCCGCTCTCTGTAAAAGCTTTCTTACAGGTGGAGCAGCTAAATGGTTTCTCTCCTGTGTGGATTCTCATGTGTGCCTGTAAACGTTGTCTCAATGCAAAATATTTCTCACAGATGGAGCAGCTAAATGGTTTCTCTCCTGTATGAGATATCATGTGTCTCTTCAAATGTTTATAGGTGCCAAATCTTTTTCCACACCCAGAGCAGCTAAATTGTTTCTCACCAGTACTACATATTTGATCACTATTCAGAGAGTTTAAATCTGACTGAATTTTTCTGGTCTCCTTCCCATCACCACTCCTATCAGTCTCAGGTTCAGAAGAGTCTCCAGTCTTGTCAGTATCTGGCTGTAAATGTCTGTCTGGATCAGAGTGTCTGACTGGTGCTGGTCCTCCACAGTCCTCTCCATCAGCTTCTGTTTTCATCTGTTCAGGTTGTCTTTCATGAAGTTGTGAGGAATGAGGTTTTTCTTCATCATATTCACTCTTTACAGGGACAAGAGTGAATGTGAACTTGGTGATATCAGCCTCCTCCAGCCCTTGACGCTGCTCCCTCTCCTGACTGGTCCAGAGTTCCTCCTGTTCCTCTTTAATGTGTGGG